>NW_011499845.1:2699791-2738306 GCF_000495115.2 Populus euphratica | reverse complement strand
GTTATTTTTTTTTTTTTTAGATTAATGTGGGTGTTCGGGTCAGCTTGTGCGCACCATGACTAATCTCACGGGCCCTGAAGTTAACGACCATGTAAGTCTCTAGTGGCCATCATATGAGCAACCAAGAACTCGAACGAGACCACAGAAAGAGCAAACCTCTTGATTCCAAGTTTTTACCACTTAGCTATTATCTAGATGGTTTCTCAAACGTAATTTTGCTTGGGATCCTGAGATCTCATGATGAAAGAGACCTTAGATTTTCACTCTTGAAACATTTTTCACACTTGTTATAATTGAACATCCCTACTATTGGTATTATAAATACACAATCGAAAGAATACTTGCTGAAACTCTATTCTGTAACTAAAAGTAGCAATTCCTAGCACGATTAGATTCTGCTGGTGATCTCAAGCTCCAGATCAAGAATCATCCCCCTCCGACTGTTCATCTTGTGCTTGAACTGGACATGACAGGAGTTTTTCTCATGAGTAGCTACTCTTTGTCTTCCTTTTCATTTGCGCCAAGCAATAATGATAATAATAATAAAAAAAAAAACTAAAAATAGCAGGTATAAAAACATGGCGTTTCGATGCTACACGCTCGATGAAAAATCAAAGTTTTTTAAAAAATATAGAAATACCCAAAAACCTTTTTGATAAAAAAGATAATTTCACTATTTAATCATGTTAAAATTTATCAGCATCTTTAAAAGACGTTATATTCCTTGTTGTATTATTAAGGGAGCGTCATCCTAGTTCGATAATATATCCAAATCCAGCCTTTAAAGGACGTTATACTCCTCTTTATTTTTATAGTTATTTTAGGATTTCTTTATTAATGAAGTTTTAAGGATTTATCTGGTTTATATTATTATTCCTAGATTTATTAAGTCTTCTATTTAAATAACCATATGAGTTATCTTCCATAAAAAGATTAGTTATTATTTATATTTATATTCAGGACATTTGAATTAAGGCTATAATTTTGAGATTTAAAAAGAAATAATTCCTTTTTTCTATAATTCAAGATCGTTATTTTTAGGGCATGGTATCATGTCTACATGCTTAAACCATATGTTTTTATTTCTCGAACTAGAGTAGATGGGCCCATTTTGAAAAACAAAATAGAGCAATCACCATTCCAAATTACAATATGGGCCAATAAACGGGCCCGAGGCTCTATCTGAAAATGAAATCGCACCACCATACCAGGCTCATTGCACAAGAAAGGAGGGAAGTCTCAGTGATTGGCCCACAGATTCTGGATTTGATTTATTTATATTTCCTCATCTAGAAGTTTTGATTTTTGAAAATCTCGTTGTGTTTTCTTGGACAAATAACGATATTATAATATCAATTATTAATTACGCAACCCTATAAATGTAATTTGCTTGGTTGTTTGAAAACAACCATTTTTTTAATTATTATTCCCTTTTCACAAAATTAAACCAGCTTTTTTGAATATTTTTTATATTATAAAATATTCAATATCAACAACAATTCTATTTTTTCACTAATATAAAATATTGTTTCCCAATATCTGCGTAGAAGGAAAAATCAAACCCCTTTGCTTACACGTAATCAGTAGACTCAACGGGCAAAATAATTTCTCGCCCGGTAGCGGGACAACGTAATCCATTAATTCGCATTAACCAGTAATTTATCGCAATCCTTCGTGTTAAGTTAGTTTGTAACTGTAATTGAAATTATTTTTTAAATTTTTTTTAATTATACTAAAATAATATTTTTTGCATCAATCAGTAATTTATCGCAGTCCTTCGTGTTAAGTTAGTTTGTAATTGTAATTGAAATTATTTTTAAAATTTTTTTAATTATACTAAAATAATATTTTTAATATTAACATGTTAAAATATAAAAAAACATAAAAATTAATTTGAAATAAAAAAATTAATTACAAAAATAAACACACTCTAAACACTTAATCACAGTAAATTAAAATGATTGTTAATCACACCAACAAAAAAAAAAGTGACTTTTAATGGGACTTCAAGGAATCCAAAGTAAACTTCGAATTACTATTGGATATGTACCAAATAACAATAAAATTATTATTAATTAAGCGTTTTCATGTTGACGGTCCATATTTGCTGTGTCCTCATGTCTTAAATCGCCCAAGTGAATGATGAAATATAAGATTCCGCATAAAAATTATATTTCCACGTCAAAAATACCTCCAAGACATGTGACGCATACATACTTGTTGTCTGCTTGATGTTGATGATTACAGTTTTAATTAACTATTACCCACCAGAGATGACTAGCAGGTATAATATAGTATAGTTAAAATACTAGTGTGTCTGGGTTGAAATTTAAAATTATTTTAAAAAAATCTCACCATAAAGTATTGCAAAACGAGGAATTTAATACAGGTATATAGATAATTCATATATAATTAAATAATAAATAATTACATCAAAGTTGTGTTCTGATTTTAGCTTAAACGGGCAAAACGTTCATGTGTTATCATCTAACAATAAGAGAAAGAATAGTTACTATATATAGAACATTTAACCATCATTTAGAGATTAAATTTTAACATTGTAATGAAGGGTGGGAAAAAGAAAGGTCAAGAGGAGAAAAGTTTTAAAGTTAAAGTAATATTTCTTTCTCAATTCAAGCATTACTTTTCCGGATCGTTTCCTCATCCCAGAAATTACATCCCATCATTCTATATTGAGCATTTATTTTTTATTGTATTTTTTTAAAATTAAAAATCTCCTAAAAAATCGATAAATACAATTAAAAAACTTGCGGATTTTTTCCATTGATATTTTATAGTAATTTTTAACTCACTGATTATCTTTCATAGCTAATTCCATTGACATCTACCAATATAAATACATCAAGGGAATCCTGGGAAGATTAAAACAAAATAAAAAAATTCAAATTATTTGATGACGTTTAAGTTATTATAAACATCATTACTGATTAAATTACAATGGAATTTATATAGGCAAACTATACAGTGATGTGATACTTATATCGACAGAATTTTAGGTCACTATACAACCCAGAAAATATATGAACGAAATATATTCAGCACGTGACTTTTGAATGTTTCGCACAGCACTAATAGTCTGATGCAAGAAATTTAAGCCAACAAATTCATGGTTCGGTTATCACATACATTAATGGTTCTATTCTATTCATTTGACATGCAAAGAGGAGATTTATTTTCATCATATATATTTTTAATTAATTTATTTTTATTTATAAATATATTTGACCGATAATATTTTTTTTTTACAAATTATGACTTGTGTATAAGTCAAGTTCAATAGAGTTTTTTATGAAGATACTCATGCAGAGTAAAAATCATAAAAAAAATACAATAATTTATCAACAACTGAGCTCAACACTTTATGATACGTCCATTCAATCATTTTATTTTATAAGTTATTATTTTTAAAAATTTTAAAAATTTTATTTTATTTTTATAAGACATATACGTTGAAGAAGACATCCACATTTCAATCTAGAATGAATTTTAAAAAAGTACGATACCGTGTGTGTGATTGCTCCATGCCAAACCGGTTCCATGAATGCAACCCGTAAAATCAAAATAGTCAAGTCATTGAAGATTAACGTGCAAAGGTTATGTTAAAGTATAGAGTAGGTTGAACTTTGAAGTGCAAGCTTCTTTGTCCACAACAACACTTCATTTCATAGCTTTCTTGAGGAAAAGGGTTGAAAAACTGTTATTTTTGCCTATAAACTAATACAAAATCTATCCCTCGGCACTCGACAATGTTATGCTTGAATTTAATACTATTTATCTGTCTGATTAAACAGTGGATGAGTTTCTTTCAAGCTTCTATACTTCACTTCATGCCCGTCGTTGTCAAATGTATTTCATCAATCGACTGCAAAACGCCATGAATTTTATATATTTAAAAAGAGAAACGATGACTAAGAAAACCATGAAACAGCATTCTTGCTGGTGTTATTTGCTTGGAAAAATAACTAATCATGGTTACAAGAAAAGCATTTTAGTCATATAATTAGTGAGGCCATATAATGAATAATCAATGCTTACTAAAGTTGCCAAGACAGCATGTTTCTTCAGTCAATAAATTACTTGACACGATCAAGCTAGCTCTCTAATTAATGCCCTGAAGATAGAATTCTTAATTGGACGGTAGGGATCTCTCTCTCTCTCTCTCTCTCTCTCTTCTCCTGAGACTATTTCTTTAGAAGATGATAATGTAAAATACAGACTTACTTACCAGCAGAGATTAACTGGTAAATTTCAAAGGTGTTGACACAATGAATAACGTAATTTCGTCAAGTTTCTTGAAAGATAGCTAGGCCCGAATTATGAAGAGCACATTTTTAGATTCGTCCACAAACGGGCCAAGTATATATTCATTTTTCTTTAAATTTATTTTCATGGTGTTGATAGAAATACTGATTTATTAAGAACGGTAAGAATTAATTAATTGTTGCACAAAACAATATCAAGATTATAGCTGTTTTTATATAAAAAAAATCATAATTTATATATAATATATAGTCATCTTAATATTTTATATTTATGATAATCTAATTATAAAAATATAAATTTTATTAAAATTAAAATTAAAATTAAAAAAGATCAAGAAAAATTTAGACTTGTTAACTAAAAAAAATGAAATATTTCTACATTATTAGATTTATAATTAAAAAAATTATTACACTAATTAAATATTATTTTTAAAAAAATAATGTTTTACATTACTAAAAAAATGCATGTTTATAGTACTGTATTATTTATAATTTTAATTTTTTTATTTGAAAAACTATGAAAGGCCTCTAAAATTTATTTTTCAAACTCGGTACAGGTTTAAAAAACTGTTTTCTAGATTTTCGAATGAAAAGATATTGTATTTGAATGGAGTGTTTGATTGATTTTTAACATCTAATATTCATGCAAAGCAAATTATAAGAAAAGCTATCTTCTTCTTGAAATAACATGTCAAGTTCATTTTCGGGATCACTCAACTGTTACGAAATGATGGAAGAGCAATGACCGAAGAGAAGGACACCAATGCACTCAATTAGACGTAGTGGTCATGAGTGCACCTCAAGTTTGAATTCCAGCACATTTCCGATATGTTTGCTTTTATAACTTGTAGGGTTCGTTGAATTCTTCTTCTTCTTCTTCTTCTTCTTCTTCTTCTTCTTCATGTATATATATATATGTTGTGTGATAAAGTCATATATATAGAGATGTAGGGCATAATTATGAATAAATGGACTATGAGAATCAGCATCATAGAAACGTAATTAAACTGAGCAATCAAGGACACCTCCTGCCTGTTTTGCCTGATACTATTCTAATTAGATAAATGCTTGGAAGTAATCATATATAAATACTACTCAGTTTGACAGAAACAATCAACCTTCTGTTCCTCTCTCTCTTTTCAAGTGGGACCTGCGTGGTTAGAGCTGGGATTTTAGCAATGCAAATCAATATTATATATATTAACAAAATAGTATAACTACGAGCAAATCGAAAACACAATACAAACATATGCTCCACTTGATCAATCTCCCAATCAAGCCAATAAATCTCGCCTGCTCTCAAAATCACTATATCCCGTTGCATGATTTGACACCTGGCCTGTATTTCTTGGAAAATCAAGCACTTGTCAGTCACCGTGTTTTCTTTCCTTTCACCATTATTCCTTTGGGTACATATCGTGCCTAAGTAAACAAGTCCAGTGCTCTTGTATATACTAGCTAGTATCCAGACAAGGATATAAATTGAGACTTTCCAGGTGAGAGGAGTAATTAAATTAACTCCTCAACGTTTTATGCTGAGCTACCTAGGCTGCAGGAAGTATAGTGGATCGACTGAAGAAGGGAGTACTGGAGGATTGAGATGGGCCACAGGTGCTGCAACAAACAGAAAGTTAAGAGAGGGTTGTGGTCTCCCGAAGAAGATGAGAAGCTTGTCAAATATATCACCAGCCACGGTCATGGAAGCTGGAGTTCTGTCCCTAAATTTGCTGGTGTGTGTGCTGATACCCTTTTTTGCATGCATTTGAAATAAAAATCAAGCTATCTGATCTATTTTTGATATGCGCTATTGCTTTGTACTTGCAGGTTTAAAAAGGTGCGGTAAGAGTTGCCGTTTGAGATGGATAAACTACTTGAGACCGGAGCTCAAGAGGGGTTCCTTTTCTGCGGAAGAAGAGCAGATCATCATAGATGTCCATAGAATTTTAGGCAACAGGTGAGGATATTTCGAGTCTCAATAAAACTGTGAATAGAAAATTCAACAAAACAAAATCAAAACACGTTTCTAATTAACCATGGGGACAATAGATCACTAGATGACATGAATAGAGTAGAATTGCTTATCACTTTCACTGCAATTTCACTACAAGTACTTAATTTATATGTATATATATACTTGCAACAGATGGGCTCAGATAGCAAAACATCTTCCGGGAAGGACAGACAATGAGGTGAAGAATTTCTGGAATTCATGCATAAAGAAAAAACTCATGGCACAAGGCTTGGACCCAAAAACTCACAACTTGATCCCCTCTCATCAGAGAGCAGCTAATAAGATTGCATGCAATATATCACAATCTAACCAACAACCCTTTTCAATTATCACCCTGGATTCAAAGATGAAAGATTATTCCATGGAGATGAACCCTCCTATTCTAACACTACCTTCCCCTTATCCTTCTAATAGCAGTACTCAACCACCATTGCTACAGACCACAACCAGATTGCCGTTGCCCACCTCTAGTTATCAAAACCCTAGTGTCATTTGGAATGAAAATACTCAAAACTCCCAGGATTCTTCCATTTTTCCTTGTTTATCATCCATTGAGAACACAATCATTTCCTCTTCATCTTCGTCTTCAGCGAACCCAACTGGGTTCGGTCTCTTGGATGAGAATTGCTTTTGGAGAACTAATATCAATGGTGAGCCCTTTGATGCAGCAAAAATATTCGAAGTCATGCAATCACAGGATCAAGAAAACCAGCCAAACAAGATTTGTGACACACAAATCATGGATAATACTAAAGGTGTTCACGACAATATGGATGCTTCATTTGACACTACTAGTTACGATCTTGAGTTTGTCGACTCCACAATATTATTGCCTGGTTCAATGTGTCGTGATCTTAGCTCCATGGATGATCTTGCATGGAACTTTTAGGCCTCCACGTGCGTGTATGTAACAAGGGCTACATTGCCGGTAGGTTTTGCTTAGTTTCGGCATCCCAAAATATATATTTGAAGAAAAAAAATGCTTCAATTTGTCGCTACCAACTTCTTTTGAGCGTGAAATAATATTAGTGATATCAATTAAGACCATTAATTGTTTAAATTTGAAAGTACCCATTGGATGCTGAGGCCTGCAATGTTAGAAAACTGATTACTTTTCTTGATTAATTTCTCCCAACCCATGTTTTCCGGTACCGTTCCGGGAGCTTTGCTCTTGTTAGAAAACTTTAATTCCATATTGCTTTGAAATTAGATGCCTATTCTTATTTTATATATATATAAAAATCTTTTGACCGGCGCCATTAAATTTTCCACATTGAAATTGAGTTCATATGTAAGGATATATGTAAAAAATTTTATGGCAATCTTTTGTATCGATGCCATATGTAAATGCATAGTTTTGGCCTATGGCGAAAAAAATTAAATGTGCTGCAAATTTTTTAATTTTTTTATTTGAATTGACATCCCTTTACTATGTAAAATTATGTGATAGACCTCTTATTTTATACGAGTTCAACTTCTATTTAATTCTTTTTCTTTTCTTTTTTGTAAAAGTTACATTATCATCAATGTAAATATGGTTATAAGACATCCAGTAAATATAATTTTTATTGTGATTAAATTTAAATGAAAAGGGATATCTTGAGCAATATTACTCCCACATTTATTTTGCATATGTAAAGTATGATGCTTTTCTTCACTATAACAAAAACTCGCATGGTACTGTGAAGAAAAAGAAAATTGAATGATGAAGATGAAGATGAATCCCATAGATAATGGCCATTAAATTTATATGGATGTTTAGGTGTGTAATAGTAATTATTTGAAAAAAATATTATTTATTTAAAAATGTATGAGAATAATATTTAAAAAAAAAATATTTTTAAAAATCTAAAAATAATCTAAAAATAATTTTTTTTAAAAAAAACACCATTTAAAATGCATTTTGTCCGAATAATATTTTTAAAAAATTTATTTTTAATATTAAAATCTAAAAATAATTTTAAAAAATAATTTTTTAAAAAAAAACACCATTTAAAATGCATTTTGAAACCGTACCGTAATCATTAGGTGCCTTTTTAGACTTTATTTTCGTAAAAAAAAAATAATTGTTTGAAGTCTATTCACTGGACAGCTAATTAATTTGCTTCTGCTCACTCCACTGGCGACCACCCTAATTTATGGATTTTAACCATCCAGGCCGTGCAGGACAGTTATTGCACCAGCTACCAACTAGGCCCACAAAACTACCACTGTCGGCAGGCCCATTTTTTCGTTTATATGGTCCAGCCCATAAAACTCTCGCCTCTGCTTCCCGTTGGTTGAAGACTGAAGCTGTCGGCATGGTCGAGAGACTCCACCTGCAGCCTCTGTTCCCGTCGATGCAAAAGTCTTGCTCTACTGACCTGGATAAGCCAGTCCATTCGGCTCTTCATCTGCTTATGTACATTTTCTTGATGTTACTTTTATAGAGCTAGAATCCGAATCAGAGACCTTTCACTTTTCTTCCTGCTGTCATGTGGTAATCTCGAAACATTTTGTATACGATAAAACTCTCTCTCTCTCTCTCTCTTATCAGACAAGCTATAAACCTTCCAAGTATGAGCTTCTCGCGCATCTGCTCTGAAAGCGAGAGCTTGAGATGCATTGCTTGGGTCTCTCTCTCTCTCTGGTGTGTGGGGTCATTATGTTCGTTGATATCCAAATTTACAAGGTTTAGGTGGGTTTGGATTGGCAACTCATTTGGAAAATGAACCTTTTACAGCTAAAATTTACAATGTATTTTATTTTTCTTACAGGTACGCTCTCATTTGGAAGTTTTTCAATTCATGTTCTTTTATAGTTTTCAGTCCTTGTATATATCGGCATTTCTAACAATTGAACCCCTGCATGTATGTTAAATATTCATTTCAATTAAACATGGCTAAACTTTTAGGTTGTTTGAGATCAGTTTTTTTACTGATATTAAATTTAATTATAGTGTTTTATTTGAATTTAATTTATAAATAAATTAAATCCATGTACTCAAGAAAATAAATTTTAATTCATTTTATTTTCTATGTTACCTATATCTTATTTCTTCAAATGTTTTTAAAAAAAAACAAAAAAGTTAGATGGGTATTTTAAAAAACTTAATTTTAACATTAAATTTCCCTACTTTGAAATTATATAAAGAGAAATTGACTTTTAATTTATTTCTATAATAGTTTAAGAGATTAAATTTCACTTATAATTCAATTCTTAATGCTAGAAATAAATTTCAAACATAAAATTTTATTAAAACTTTTGATATTCATTCAGGATGAAAAGGAGCACTGTAAATAACGGATATTGTTTTATTACCCATTCGTCGCCACCGTGCACAAGTCTTCTAAAATTGTCTACTCGCATGCTTACTCATTGTTGCCTTTGCCTCGCATTGAAGAGTTTTTATTCCCGCCTTTTTTTTTTTTTTATGCTAATTGAATTACAAGCACAAACGCTAGTTTAACCATTGGGGATCATATATATCAGTCAATTATCTGCAAGACATCTGGTGTCGGCTTATGTTCATCCAATGGGCTTCAAGGGAATCTCTGGGGTCTCCAAACTCTTTTCTTTTTCCCATTTTGATATATCTATCACCCACAGATTTCCTTTTCCCGTTGCATCTCCAAGCACTTGAATTTTCTTTTCACAGTGATATTATTAGTTTGTTGTTCTGCTGCGAGTAAAGTCAATTTTAAAAAAAAATAATAGAAAATATTTATCTAAATATTATTAGCATATTTTCTAATAAAAAAGTTATTATAATAAATAAATTTTAAAAACACATTAATCGGGGTAAATATCACGTATTACAATTTTAAATATCTTGATTTATATTTATTTTTTTAATTTATTTTATTATTATTTTTATTTATTATTATTTTTATTAACACACATAATTCTTAATTTATTTAATTACATATAAGTATGCTTTTTAAAAAAAATACAAAAACATGTTAAAAAAATCTATACATATATTTTTTTTATTTAAAAAATATTTAACCTGCAGGGAAATCTAAAATTAAGTATCTTGTAAATATAGTTTTGCAAATATGGTATTCCATTAAAAAAAATGGAAAAAAAAGAAAAAGAAAAGCGAAGACCGAAGAACGAAAAAGAAAGAGACGGAAGGGGTACTATTCTCAAACTAAAAAATTATTCCAGAAAGATTATTTTGTTCATTTAATTACATACCTTGGCAGAAACGATTGATTTATTTCCACAAAGAAATCCGATCACGAATTAATTTCTCGATGGCACACCATCACCACATGTTCATCCGATTTATTTTCAATTTGATCGGGAAGTATGAACAATCGTATAAAAAAACAAACGGGAAGAAAATAACAGAGAGCAAATGATGGGGTGCTTTGACCTGTCATTGTATAATGAATGATGTGTGTAACCTTATCATAACGCAAAATAATCCTCACTTTTCTTTTCATATATATTTTTTTCATGTTATGTAGCCCATCACAATATATCCTACGCCTGTAATATGAATTTTGGTGGAAATACAACAACTGTAAGTAACATATCAAATAATTGTTACTTCGTGTGGTAACTCAGTAGTTAGCGGCCCTAAATTAGTCTTGCATGGGGGAGTACAATATTGGAGTTGTCTTCAGAGGAACATAGTTGTTCTAATGTTCCGTCCATGCAATCCTTGTACATCATGTATTCGTCGCTAATTTCAGGCTTTGATGTCTTCACACACTCGGCGATGTTCATCTGGGGGAAGTCTTCTAGTTCTAAAGAAGGGTACGGAAATTGATAGAGCAAGCTTGAGTAGACTGGCATCTGCATATCCTGCATCCACAGTATGTTGTGTGATTAATAACATCGTTGGAAACGAAAAAAAGGAATTCGGCGGGCAGTAGGAAAATCCAATCATTTTGAGCATCGTTGTTGAATAAAACAGTCAACCTAGCAAAATCTTTTGAATTGGAAAATTAACTCTAGTGGGGGAAACATATGCATCGGAAATAGCGATGTTTGAGGTGTCACTTATATATAGTAGACCCAGAGAGAAAAATCATGAAGAAAGATGTTTGAACTTTGAATTATGTTTGAGTCAGTCAAAAGAAGATGTTGAAGATGGTGAAAAAGCCACTTGGAGTCGGTGTTCGAGGGATTTTTAGAAGGAAGCTTTAGGATAAGATATGGAGTTCATAGCTTCCAACTTTTGCTGCTTTAACTTCGGATCAAAAGAAAGAAAAAACTCAAAGGGCTTGTTTTGTGGGCCATTTCCAACACATAGCGGCCCGAGTATTGTACTTTCATTGTGTGCGAGACACAACCACATGCTATTTTCCCTGGTGTGAGCATGAAGCTTTAATAAAAGCAGAAATGCAGTATTGGCAAAAGAGATAATCATATCATGATCAGAAAAGATGAGTTAATTATTGGTATGGCCCATACCAGCAGTGAAATAATCTTTTTATGCATCTATATGCAATTATCAGATTACTAATTATTGCACCGACATCTACTAGTTCTAAGGAAATGAAACCATAGAAAGTCTATCAACATAAAGAAATTAAATTCATTTATGAAAGAAATTTGTTAATGTACCTGAATTAGATTCGACGAGAAATCCACGCCCACTGAGTAAATGTTAGCTGAGCTATTGGCTTCATCCGAGGCAATTGGAGCTTGCAAATCATCGGCTGTTGCAGTTTCAATTGGAGTCCCTTGGGTGACATCTGAGGAAGATGTTTCAGATGGGAATTTACAATA
The DNA here is from genome assembly GCF_000495115.2 of Populus euphratica. Taxonomy (NCBI): domain Eukaryota; kingdom Viridiplantae; phylum Streptophyta; class Magnoliopsida; order Malpighiales; family Salicaceae; genus Populus; species Populus euphratica. Next base: position 2,726,288 of record NW_011499845.1, on the reverse strand, counting down.
GTCATTGTTGAAATTTTCACCTTCAGCTTCTCTCCCTTTAGAAATTTCAATACGGCATTTGTTATCCCCCAATAATTGTTCTTCTGAGACCCACGCTGCATCCCTCACTTCATCACCAACATTCTTCTCTTCTTTTGTTTTGGGAGTTTGTATTGTTTTCCTGAAAACACGGCATAATGCATAGGAATCCTGCAGTGAAAAAAGTAATCAAAGTTGTTAAAGAGGTGTACAAAGATCTAAAAAAGCAAGATCACAAAGAGCAAAAAAAGAAACAAGAAACAAAACAGGGATAGTGTAAGTGCACATAAAGTTTTGAAACAAAGACTCTTTCATCATCATGTTGATGATAAGGTATTCTTTATTAAAGAGAGAACATTTAGTAGTGTAAGGGAAGGGAAGATTTTATTAAAGAGAGAACATTTAGTAGTGTACATTTAGTAGTGTAAGGGAAGGGAAGATCTAAAAAAAGATAATGGTGTATAAAATCAAGTGCAATGATTAAATTCGATAAGATCTGATCGACATATGCGTTGCTTCTGTCATAAAGAAGCATAATCAATGACGGTTTTCCTCACTTGACCGCATAAAGTCCTGGCTAAATATGAACTGTCACATCTCCCTGTATTCTCCAATCAAATGCATCTGAACGTGTTCCTATATCATTTAATTTGAAGTGATAGACGCTGCATGAATTACTAAAATCAATATCAATGAATGTCATTGCATGGACCAGTACCGATCAACTCCTTGCATCTAAAAGATATACAAACAAAACATACCCCGAAAACCCTCTCAGTTTAATCCTGTCATTGTTACCAGCGTTTCCTTGTGAGGCCAATTGCTATCATACATGCGCGTGATCCTATTGCAAAGTTCATCAGCGTATGTCTTCTACGCAAAACTGGCAATCAAACACATTCTAGTTGACTTTTTGTAAACCCTAATGCTCTAAAAGTCTCTTCATACCAGTCTAAATATGAATGCCACTGAACCACGAAATGGGGCAGATCCAACTTCATCATGGTGAATCAATGACCTTAATTCATTCACTTCTATATAATTTTGAAACTATGCAGTAGGCTATATGTGTGCCCCTGCTTGATTAAACGACTACAGATTCACGATCAAATAAAAATTGTACACTAAGCCAGTAGTGAAAGTACAATACCTTTAAAATTGATGATGCATTGCCACAAAATGAGTCGATCATGCGATACTCATGCATTACCCAGTTGGTTCTGATTCCATGAGGAGCTCTACCTCTATAGTACACCAATGTCTTCTTCATGCCAGCTGGCCGCTTCTGAGACTGCACTGCTCTATCTTTCCCTGTGGCTTTCCAGTAACCAGCTCTTGTCGCCCTGTTAGTTCTTGACCCATTAGGGTACTTCTTATCCCTGGGGCTATAAAAATACCACTCCATATCTTTGCTTGGTAAAAATGACTTGTCTGTTAAGCGAATTATCACATTCCACCCACACCACAAATAGTAAAAAAGAGTCGGAAAGAATACTAAGAGCATATATAAGAACATTGATATATTACTGATGAATGGAAATTAATTAGATATATGTACCTGGCAAGTCCCACGGCTCGCATTTATAGAGATCAACCTCTGGGATAATTTCAAGCTCAATTGTGTGGCCGTTGATTTTCCGATCAAGATAGTACGCAACAAGCTCTTCATCGGTTGGATGGAACCTAAATCCAGGAGGGAGGCTCATGGGTGCCATCGCTGAGATGAAGAGATAATGTGCAGGAGGATTGGAGAGAGGGAGGGGGGATAGTGGCCCAATTGAGAACTAGCTAGATGGAGCGCAACACGCTGTTAAGCCGGCCTGGACGACACTGAACTATATAGGCTACTGTTCTGTGACGACAGATATGTTCAGATTAACTAGCCCTTCAAACTCTCTATGTATTACGCTGTTGCCATTCACTCAAGAAACCAAAAACATATTTAATTAATTTTTGTCCCTTCCTTCATACACTTTGAATTTTATTTTAATCTTTCCCTACCTTCGTACACTTATCTTGAATATTTTTCACTTCATTTAATATGTGCTTGATAATATAAGTATTTTCAAGATTGTTTTCCAATAAAAAAATATATTTAATTATTTTTTTTAGATCTTAACATTAACATTCTAAAATCATAAAAAACACCTAAAAAATACTAATTCCTTAAATAAAATAAAAAACAATTTAAAAATAAATTAAACCACAGAAACAAACTCCCATCGAGGAGGAATGTTATTGTATAAGAGATTGTCTAGATTTGGTATTTGAATTGATTAATAAATTTGGGATTTTGGGTATGCTACGCTACGACAAGTCCTTCGGCTTCTGAAGATTCCAAGTGTAAGATTTTGTATGAAAACCAGCAGGGGAGGATAAGAAGCTTCCCTGCTTTTGTGTGCCCACCAACTAGCAAAAATCAAAAGGATCCCTCGAAAGGCTGTGTGGGCCGACTATACCGCCCACACCCATTAACACGCAATACCAGGTCTCCCCTTCTTCTTCTAGATACTTTTGTATTTTAAAATTATTTTTCAAAATTTTATTTTTAATACTAATATATCAAAAAACACCATAAAAAATAATTTTATAACATGGTAAATAAAATAGGAGTATTGTTGTATCATGCGTATGACAATTGATCCGTATAGTATGTTAATACTAGCGGGTGTATTTTGTAATCCCGCCCCTTGTACTCTTATCATGCGAGGGTGACTTAGCCGGATAAAAGAAAGGCCTGGCAATAAGCTTGCGGTTGGAGGATCTGGATCATGAATTGGCTGGTGATCATGTGCCATTTACAGAAAGCAACGTGATTAACAACGCATGTTCTCTGCTGCGGTGAGGTGCTGTGGTTTTCGGTGAGTTTCGTCGGCTGTTGATTTCTTTCACTTTTTCTAATTGGAAAATGATTTCTCTAGTGTTAATTCTCAATCTCCTGGGAGGTTTAGCTAGAAATCATGAGACAATATATTTAGCGTAAATTAAGGTTTGGATGGAGAATGTTTTTTTTAATGTATTAAAATAATATTTTTTATTTAAAAAAATTATTTTTGACACACCGATATTTTTTATTTAAAAAAATTAATTTTGACACAAGTATATTATTTAAAAAAATTATTTTTGACACACCGTATATTAAAATTATTAAAAAATATTAAAAAAATAAACAAAAAAATAAAAAAATAGAGTGACCTGTCCCGAGAAGTAATGAATATTCTATAAAATACACATACAATGAACCGTTATGTTATTAAAAGCAACCGTGTGGAGGATCTGATTGTAAGAATCCTTTTAACACATTGCCCATTAAGAAAATGTTTAAAAAACTCCAGCTATGGGTGTATGTGATCTGCTAGAAACAAAATACACGAATTAAATGAAATTAGAGAGATTATAGTGACTAAATTGAAAATTAGTGGAAAGCTGCCCTAAATTACTGTAAAATCTCACAACAAGGAAAATGAATTTTTAATAATTCTTGAATAAATTAATTACATCACGTGGTTAGTATTTAGACTCATTGCAGTCCAAGAAAAAATGGAAACAAGATTAGTGCACTCCGAGGAATATGCATGAGGTATGATTGTTAGATGTTTGGGCGTGATTAGCTGAAGTTTTATACTAATTTTAAAAATAATTTTTTTAAAATAAAAAAATATTTTTTAATAATTTTTTAGATAAAAAGTATTTTAAAAAACAACAACAACTACATTCTCACATATATATATATATAACAATACTTCATATTATAATAATAGTTATTTTTAAAAATATTTTTAAATAAATTTATTTTATTTTTAAAATTTATTTTTTATATAAATAAATTAAAACAATAAAAAACAACGGGGTTCAAGCAAATAGGCGTTAAATAAAGAGTGAATTCACACAGATAGTAAAAAAAAAATAAAAATAAATGATTAATCGTGCTTTCCTTCAAGCGCCATGGTGAATAACAATGGTTTGGATCTTCAGGGTGGAGCAAACACGACTCAATGGGCGTGCTTTTTTATTTACTTTTATGGGTCCAAAATATGTGTGCGTGCCTTCAATTTAACGTAAACAATCTAGGAGATTGATGGGCCAAGCGATGGGTCCATGTGAAAGTTCTCTGGCCTTCTTTTATTCCCAGATAGAAAGGAACACTTTTATCGTTCAACAGTTGATGGCTTGAAGGGGGCCTACAATCATCATCTGGACAGATCTACCTGACACTCGGTCGCAGCCCACTCTCGCTTTTTCTTTTTTGTTATTTTCCCCTTTCTCTTTCTTCTCCGGCCATCCAAGCTACTTTTCCTTTACTGTTACTTACCCCCCTCCCTCCCCTTTGGTTTCCTTTCCTTAAAATATCATTTTCATGGGAGTAAAGACATCCTTGCAACTTTAATGACTGCAAGCCTCAGATCTTTGACTGCTGTCTCTCTCAGTCCCTCGCCTTTTTCTCTCGCGATATGGTTCTAATCATTACTAGCTCTCCCCCATTGATGGAGAAGGGTGATCAAAATATATTTATTGATCAGCAAGGGTTTTGCATGCATATATACTCCTGGCTCAGCGTTTGAGTGATATTATCAAGGCTAAAATCTACTTCTTAATTTGGACATCATGACAGAATCGAAACATGATTGGTAAAAACATCATGGCATGTATACTAGCTAGCTAATTGACCAGAACAACCAAAGTGGAATAGAAAACATATATTTATCAATCGAAACGTAAGTCGCTATCACCTTTGTTACGAGTTCCTTTCATTCATTTGTCTAGAGATGGGTCTTTGTGGTTTTTACGCCTCAAAAGTGAATAAAAGTTGAATTAAAGTGTGTAAGCCAATTACACTGAGCTAGCAAGAGTGATGAAGCCATAAGGGCTTCAAGAGTCTCTTGCAGAAAGATTCTTACTAGGCGTACTCCACGAAAGTGAATAAAAGTTGAATTAAAGTGTGTGAGCCAATTACACTGAGCTAGCAAGAGCGATGTAGCCATAAGGGCTTCAAGAGTCTCTTGCCGAAAGATTCTTACTAGGCGTACTCCACAGTATTCATCATAACGTATTATAAAACACACACACGTATATATGTGGTAGCTTCACTTGAAAATTAACCCTTATCAACTTTGTGAATGAATGATGCATGAAGGAGGAGCATTTGATTTGCATAAAAGAGATTCCGAACTCTTCTTTTTCACCAATAGGATTGCAAAACGGTAGCTAGCTAGACGCTCCTACATGTAAGAGAAAAGAAAAAAGCAACTTGATCCGTCAAGCAAGTAGTACCCACATTTTGATTCTCGTATACTGTACTACTTACATAGCCTGCCATATACCACATGGGTTCCATTCATTCTTTATTAGAGTTATGTTTCTTTTGTTTGTTCTTTTCTTCCTTTATCGAGAATGATAGTGGTGCTATTATGCTAAATTGGACTCTAAAACCATGCAACCTTTCACAGGATCTAGCTATGTGAATAAAGCAAAGGAAAACACAGGGGCAGAGAGAGAGAGGATTGATGCCCGGGTGGTGAACTGATCATTTGTAACGGTGGAGGCAGTGGTAGATAGCGATCCATAAAGAATAAAGAGAGAGATTCCAAAACGTCGGCGCGATATCTAGCTGCCGTGCATTTTAATTAGTTTGTGCATCCAAAGACAAAATGCTCAGATTCTTCTTCCGTTTCACGTAATGCATTTGAGGTGTGGCTTTATAGCTGCCGTGGCTCCTCAGGGCACAAATGTCATTTGGACTGTAATTTATAATTTTGTTATGCATCATAGTGGCCTCATCTATCCTTTTCTTCATCGTGACCCTTTGCCAAACCTGAACCATCAATCTCACGACTGGGGTTCTAAAGGGACATTTGCATTAGCGAGGGAGGTATTTTGACAGGGAATACGGCAAGCACTCTCGCTAGTGTATCTAACGTCTAGTCAATGTAAGAATCTCTGGTAATAATTAGAAGCTGCTCAAAATTAATATATATCCGCTAATTCTTGGATTTTAGCTAGATATCCAACTTCCAGCCCAATACCCAAAAGAGTAGACGAATCCCCTACCCAAAATTAAGAGTGACCGCCTCCTAGCTAAGGAGGTTAGGAGGGCTTTGCCTGGGAACGTGAACAGGAGTTTCTTGACTCAGGTCTGATACCGTGGTTGATTAATAACCTAGCTGACAGTGAGATTGATAGGAATGGTCATGCATGGGCATTGTTATGTGGGCGTGCTTCATGGAACATCTGGAAACGACGTAATCAGGGGATGCTTGGGGAATTCAGTAAAATAATTAATTCTACCCAAAAACTAACATTATTGGATAAAATTTTAAAATATAATTTATTTTATTTTCTAGCTGTGAACACCGTATATAAAGCATATCCATAGCTTGACTGGTTCCTCACAGAGGACAATTGACTCACTGATTGTAGTTCACGTATACAAACCTAAGGAAGTTAAACTGGTGGGCTGGGAGTAATATCCTTCTATAGAGTGGATGAAGTTAAACGTGGATGGGTGTCGTCAGGGTAATCCGGGTGTGGCAGGAGCAGGAGGTCTGATTAGAGATAGCCTCGGCTCTTGACTTAAGGGTTTGGCGATCAACGCTGGCTTGCGCACTTCTTTCAAAGCAGAACTGTGGGCAGTAGTTACTGGTCTAGAGGTGGCATGGTCAATGGGAAAGACGGATTCTGCATTGGTTGTTGCACTAATCTCAAAAGATTATGTGAAAGCAGATGCAAACCCTGCCTTAATCACCAAGGAAAGATAATATATATCTAGAGAATGGGATGTTTGGATTCAACATGCGTACCGGGAAGCCAACAATGGAGCAGACTGGCTAACTAATTTCGGTCTAATATATATATTTTCCTTTTCTTTTCTTGAGCAATATCCCAAACCTTTTATTTTCATCATTTTCCACCAACGTCTTTTATTTAAGCAGCTTTCAACACATGGGTTAGCCCAAAAGCGTTTTTACCTTCCAACAATCTTGGCCTTAAATTTGATGGCCATTCCACAGTGCCCGACAATACGGAGAAAAGGTCTCGAGATACCATTGGCCCAAAATAAATTAGGCTTCACATGTTTGGGCCTCTCTATATTTGCGGCTAACTGCAAGGGCCAGCCAGCGCTAGATAGAATCGGCTGATATTGTTAATCTTAGCTTCATCCTGTTCAGGTCGTTGAGGGAAGATCAAAGATGTCGATCCTGTGGGAGAAGAGCGAGGCATGGAGGTGGATAGTGAGGAAGACAAGAGACTCAAAGCCATTCTTCTTCGCATTCGCTACAGTATGCGGTGTCGTTCCAGGTGTGATTGGGTATTTCGTGATGCAGACCACCAACTCCCGCAACCCTGAGCTTGAAGCTCGCCTCCGCCAGAACGCCCGTCCCGATTCCCTTGTACGTTTTTTTTTTAATATTAGTGTAAACCACATGTACTTTTTCCTTTGATCTAAAGATTTTTAGGAATTGCCTACCTTTTGTGGTTGGTTTAGGAATTGCCCACCTTCTGTGATTGGAACTCTTTTAATTTTCTTTTCTAGAATTTGATTCTGATGCCCAGACACATAATTGTAGTATTTATAAGCATATCAGTGACGAAAAATAGAGGAGAATCCGCTGGAAATGCGTATACCGAAGGACGTGGAGTGTGTTCTTAGGTATTAAGAAAGGCATGATATCCTTTTTTTTGGGTGGACAACAACAAGAAGAACAGAAGGGTAAAGCTTCTCAGGGTACCTGCCTACTCCAATTAGCATAAAGTTGCAAAATAGTCATTGGATTGGGGAGGCAACTAATAGTTGACAGATGCCCAATCTTTCATCTTGGCAAATGGATTTCACAATAAATGAATGTTGAAACCAAGGGCACAAAAATCTCATTTCCTTATCTGATATTCTTTGGTAAATTCTTTAGCGCAGATCATCTTTTGGAAATCACAGGAATATCAGTGCATAGTAACTGTCATATGCGCGTAGGTTTGTTCCTCTTTAACCTCTGTCTTGTGTTCTAGAGGTTTATTGCCCTGCAATCTTGGATCATGGTTAAACAATCTTAAACTTTTTCTTTGACTTAAGCTATGTTAGACTTATTCTTTTCAGATATAAATTTGTATGTTCGGACTTGATTTTAACTGGTTTCAGTATTGAACTAGTTCATATTATGTTAATTTTCGGGGTTCAATTCTACAGTCAGTGTTGAAAGCATTTTCCATCTTCGAATGGAACTGCATGCTGATAGATTTTTCTTGCTTGAATTTCTTGATCAGATGATGGGTAAAGTTAATCGAGAGAGACTGGCTGAATACCTTGGGGAGCTGCAGCGGAAAGAGGATACAAACGATCGCTATGTAGCTGCTCTAAGAGGGGAGACATTGACAAGAAACCCACATTTGAGAACTCAGCCAATAACCAAGCTGGATAATACCGAAGCTGACGAGCAGAAACTTGATAACAAACAAAAAAAGTAGATTAGTTGATGGTTCTTGCTGATGGAGCACTTTCTATATTTGGTATGTTAATGTCATGGCTGGACAAGAAATGGAAAGCCTTGTTTTTTTGTCTTGCTACGCAAAAGCTTTTGGCCTGTGTTTTATTTGGAATATTTCTGGGTAAGTAGGTTTTTCTTATACCTGCTGGAAATGACAATGAAATTTCATATCATATTGTCTCTAATTTGCTTTGGATTTGCTTCTTCACTCCGAAGGCTTCTCTGCAATTAGCAGTTTCTTGGTAGTTCATGGAGGATGATGGTGTTAGTGCCTGGGCTTGATTTCAGGCCTGGCATACGAGATTTTATGCACGAGAACATCATTTTAAAGTTTTTATTGGCAGATAACTTGTATTCAAGCAGCCAGGGTGCAGTAAATTGCATCGGAACTAAAGTAAACTCATGGATGGATTTCTCACATTGCTTCTACCTGTTCCTGTCAATTTTTTGGTTTGATGCTGGCAAGGATGCAGATTGAAACAGAAGTTCATATAACCTTACACTAAAAGCATTTGGGCATATTCATAACTTGGGCTGAATTTTTCCACGCCCCAGGGGCCCCTTGAACTTGCGGGTGGTTAGTGTGACCGGGCGCTATCCCAACCCCGGGATTGGACTTGAGGAGGTTAAAAGCAGTGCAGTGGTGGCTTTTGACTTGGCAAATCGCTTCCCAGATAACGCCGAACAATGATATTGATTGGCGGTATATACTTCGTTCAATTACCAATTTATCCAGACATGATATATGCTAATCATTATTGCTGAGCAAGATTATTTCACGTCTTAAACTATAAATTAATCGGTAAACAGGAGTTCTAACAAGCATTGTACATCAATTTAAGAAACAGGAATCTGTCTCGACTTCACACTGGAACATACACAAACAGTAAAGACAAGAGAGCAAGAGAGACAAATATGTAAGGTTCAAAATACAATTTTCCTTCATCCTGTCGTTAAGAGAACAGCCTGATACGCTTGGTGATTGGCTGGCGGCATATGGGACAGTTAGATACTCTTGATCCACAGTCTCTACAAGTCTACAACCAAGCAATGCTATTAGTATCATAGCAAAAGGGTCAAGAAAACCAAAGCAGGCAATGTTTAGGGAGCAACTCACCATGTGCCCACAGCCAAAGGCCAAGTCCTTTCTATCAGTCAGGCAAATAGGGCAGGCCTGTATTCAAATTGGAAAATAGAAAAACAATTATTTAGAAAGCCATAAATTATTGACGAGAAATAGCGTTCCAGAAAGAAAGACAAAATTACACAAAAAAATATCGTCTAACCTGGGTTCTTTCATCCAAGACTGGAGAAGAAACATTGGTTGGTTCACGACAAAGTACTGAACGACTTGAATACGGCACTGGAGGAGGGCGTGGTACTATTTTCTTTGCTCTTCCCGTGGAACATCTTTTCTCCAAAAGCCATTAGTATAAATGAGCAAAACACGGAAAACCCAAATGGATGGCATGCAGAGCAAAGCGGTCTATGCAATAACAAAGCCGGAAAACATAGAAAAATGGAAATCCTTCTATATCTGTTTAAACCAACCATTTTAATCCTTTCCCGTATTCAAAACTAATCATTGCTGACCAGTTTTTGAACTAGCTTCACTGCTAGAATGCACTTCTTTGTTTTGAAATTCTCAAAGCATTTTCGAATGCTGGCAATGCAGTTCTGATAAAAAATGGAACAGTGAACTCAGAAGTTTACAAAACCTACCCAATGACACCAAACTCAGCGGCTGCTTTATACTGGAAAGGAATCTCCATCAGGGCAGCTAAAGCAAATGCCGTTTCTTTCTCTGAGAGCGTTGCATTTTTTGACATAATTTCAGTGAAATTAACGAACTGCAGACAATAAGAAAACATGTTCATAACATGAAGTGCTAGTATGCATGTTGGATTAAAGAAGCATATTAAACGGCATCAAACCTTACATTAATACTGTTATCAGAATACCTGAAAATTGTCAAATTCACGATCTGGGATTTTATCATCAAATCTCTTCATGTCTTCCCAAGGTCCATCACCAACTCCAACAAGAATTATTGACAGTGGATATGAACTGGTTAAGAATATCATGAGGTCACATATAGTAATGCCGCTTTTCATAAAGAACAAAAAAGGGTATACATTTCAGTATAAACACCATTTTCAGGCATTGTTAAAATCCAATGATTAACAAGCTTTTTCAGAACCACCATAACAATAAACGGGAAAACGCTGGCACCCTACCTGCTAAATTCAAACAAGTCTAAGCATGTGATTAAATAATATGCATATATCTTTAAGGCTCAACCTTGCGTCAACAATTGCCTTGATTGTTTGCTCTTCTTGTGGACTCAGTTCTCCATCACAAGTATCTTCACTTCTTGTGACCTTCACAATAAAAGCGAATATTACTTAAATTACAAATGCATCCAGACATACAGAAACAAACAAATGCAAGCACGCAGAGAGAGCTTTGAACTCAAACCTGGCCATCTGCAATGATGATCAATACATGATATTGGCCTTTGCTTTTCTCAACAATGTCTATGGCAGCCTCGATCACTGGTCCGTACGAAGTTGGCCCTTAAAACAATAACATACATCTGTGAAGATTTATGTGAGTCTTGAAATAAACAAAAGACAAAAATCTTTATAGGTGTAATGTTTAACCATGACTCTCCTTAAGAAAACCAAAATCCAGCTTCAAATAAACAAAGAACAAACCTGAAAGTCGCAAGTTTGAAACAATCGTTTTGTAGCATGCCAATACTTCCTCAAAACCATGGCAAGGTGAATGATCACAGTGAAAGCTAAACACCTTTTGATCATGAGTGGTGGCTATGTGAACAAATAGAAAAAAAGCAATTCAACAGTCGAACCATTAGGAGCAAAACTGGAAACGACATTGTTAGAATTCAAGTTCCAGGGACGGGACTTACCATCACCAAAACCAAAACAGGGAACTAAGTTGTCTTCATCAAAGGGAGCCATAGTGTTTCCAATAATAGAGATGGCTTTCTCATATGGATTAGGTGTGTCTCCAATGACATGAAGACTACGATTATTGAACGAGACCTCGCCTTTAAATGAAAATCAACACAGTGGCATCCATGAGAGATGAATCAAGACATAAACCAGTTCAGAGGAACATAAGCAACAGCGTATGCTTCAAATAGCCATGTTATAACCGTTCCATTCCTAAAGTTTCTAAAGGTCGGTCTTTCATCTTTTCACTCTTAGTTCCACTTCATGGAACTCTGGATTCCAAATTTCTGAATAACTAATAAAGTAATACACAATGTTTGTAGTGCAAAATCGAGGGCAATATGATCACTTCACTTGCACCTACCTGTCCATTCATTGCTTTTAGTGAAATCAATTCCAACAATGAGATTTGATGATTCCAGGCCAGCTTCCCTCAGGGCAGTTGTAACCTATAAAATGGAAAAGGATGTTAGTAGATTGCGAGAACTTGACTAAGTAGCCATTGTGATTCCTACACTGAATGAAGCGACAAATTTCTGTAATTGGAATTTGGAAAGACGTGGTGTTGCCGGTAAACGATTTCCACACTAGCTAGAGTGTAAGGCAGAGTGATAAAAACAGTAATGTATGTAGATAAACAGGAAGCATTGTTGACCAAGATCATGGAAATCCTTTAATCATTCGCTGTTGCGTTTCGTGAACAGACGACAAAAGCACAAATTGGGACTCCAACCGTTGCCTTGATTAATCAGAACTCCCATGACCCACGTGGAAGATGGATCACGAGACCGCATCTTTACTTTCTTTTCTTTTTTACAACTTAAGTTTCCAACTATGTTTTCAAAATTATTTATATAAAAAAATAGTTTAAAATTATTTTTTTATATTTTTTTATTATTTTAACATATTAATATTAGAAATAAACTACTTCTAAAAATATATTTTAAAAAACATCTAGCATATTTTTAAACAATAAAAAAAAAATCCAGCTAAGGATCTCATGATGCAGTTGAGAAGTTTTTGCGTGAACACATTTACCATAAGCTTGTTCTCAGAATGTTCCAGACTTTGTTTATCGGCAAATAAATAAAAATAAAAGTTTTATGTCAAAAGTACAAAGGATTTTAATATTTTTATTTAAAAATACATTAACATGATATTTTTTAATTTTTAAAAATTTATTTTTAATATCCTAATATTAAAATGATTTAAAAATTAAAAAAAATACAAAAACGAACTGCATAAACAAACTTATTTATATATTGTTTTCTCCTTTTCTGCAGGAGATTTAATAGTATTTTTTTATTTTATATAAAAACACCATTTAGCAAGCCATGTAAAAGATTAAATTTGTTTTATATATTTAGTTGGTATTATGAAAAAAATTATTATGAACATAATATAAATATTTTTAAGTTAATAATATTATTTTTTTTCATAATAATTTGAGATTTAAATAAAATAAGATGAATATCATGTATGGAATAAAAAATATGAAGATGATTTTTATGTATTATGGTTTTTAATTTTTATAAAAAAATTGTAATGTTTATTTTTTATAAAAATAAATGAACATGTTTTTGTTTTTTAAAATATAAAATTAAAAATTAAAAATATTGTTTTATATTAGTAAGACCCCTGATCTTGGAAAGGAGAAATTGACAAGAAAATTCCTTGAATTAGGCAAATTGACTAAGTGTCTTTTTAGAAATGTAGTTTCTAAAAAATTTAAGTTTTTTTTGCTAAAATTTAATATGTTTTCGATCATTTTGATGTATTAATATTAAAAATAATTTTTAAAAAATAATAAAAAAATTATTAATATATATTTTAATATAAAAAATTATTTTATAAACAAACACACACTAAGACCATCTCCAAAACAATATACTATTTTTTAGGCCCATTGAAACATTTAAATAGTTAGTTGTAATGAATAATATAAATATTTTTTTATGTATATTCCAATAAAAAAACAATTTAAAGAGTTAATTGTATTGAAAAAGAAGAAAGAAGAGCTTTATTTTGTCTTGGGATTTGAAGTTATATTTTTTTCACATTTTTATTTTTTTATGAATCCCACTTTATTAGTTTTTATTTTTTTAAGAAATATGCATGAATAGTTTTTTAATAAAAAAATCATTTTGACCATTCTTTTTACCACTTAGAAAAAAAAAGTTAAAAAAGTTAAAAGTATACTTTTTTTTTAAATTATTTTCTTCTTCTATAAACTTGTCTGTCTTTAAATTTTAAAGTGTTTTAAAAAATTTTAATTTTTTAATTTTTTAATTATTTTTAATTAATATATTTATAATATTTTTAAATTATTTTGATATGCATAAATTAAAAATAATTTTTTAAAAAACATATAATTAACATATATTTTAATATAAAAATTATTTAAAAAATAACAATAAACATATTCCTAAACAAACTTGTTAGCTTGAGATGTTCTAAAGCATCATTTACTATCATGGTTCGTTCCGGTTTTTGAAAACAAAATTAAAAAAAACAATATTTTTCATCATTTTAATATTATATGATAAAAAATAAAAAAAATATTTTAATATATTAAAAAAACATTTAAAAAAGTAATCTTTGTAGCATTTACACTTGCAACATGCCCTGAAATCACAGCAACAGACCAGACAAACTGTTATTGAGTTGTTGTTAAGAAACCACTAAAAGAAATATCCTTATTCCTTTAATTTCTAAGAAAAAAATACTTTTATAATTTATTCATACAGTTATTCATCCCAAAAGAAAGACATCCCAGGGCTTTAAACGAAAATAAAGAAAATAATTAATCAAGGAGGATAGTACATGCCTGTTCTAAGGAAGAAAAATTATCCGGGATGAAACTATATTTCTGCTTGGTAGATTCTTTTTTCTCGAATCTGGAACCCTTTGATTGACTGCTCCTTCCACGGCCATAACATCCTTGCTTAGACTGGGCATCTGAAAACACCCCGCCCATATCGTCTTCTTCGTTCAAGAAAGTGACAGAGATGAGAGAATATATAGAACAAAAGGAGCGATAGTTTACGGGAGAGATCGTGGAAGACACGGAGAGGGTTGTTGTTGGAGGCAAAGCAGAATTGATGCCGTGTGAAATAAAAAACTTGAAAGAGATCAATTAATGAACTTGCCGCTGTCTGCTGGCCAGATGCTTGAAGAAGCAAAAAGGTTTCTGAAGAAGAACGATTGCATGGAGAAAATATATATGAAAGGCGCAGCCAAACTGCTATAATCAATCCCTCTGGCTTCTCCACTCCATAACCACCCTCACTGTATTTATAGACCTGGTCCAAGATTTTATTTAATTCTGGGAATTTGTTAGGTGAATTTCGAAACGATAACACCATTTTAGATAAGAAAAATAAATAAATAAAAATCTTAGGAGTTGACTTGGTGGAGAGTTATACGAGTCAAAAACTTTAAATATATTTGAAATCATTAAATAGATCGATAATAATGCTAGATATTCAACATTATTGGAAAATATGGTAGTAGTTGTGATTTAAAATGTTTTTTTATAAATATATTAAAATAATATTTTTTTATTTTTTTAAAAATTATTTTTAACATATATCAAGATAATTAAAAATCTTTTAAATATAATTTTTAAAAAATATAATTTTACCCGTATTTTTTTTAATACTAATGAAGCTAGATAAAAGATGTGATAAGTGCTGATTCCATAACACGTAGGGGGCATGAATCATATAAATGCCGAACATCAAAAGAAAAGAAACGAGGGTTATACATGTCCGTTCTCGCACTTGATAGCGCGGGACTGCGAGATGGGATGGCCGATTGCACGTTTTGCGTTTTTTATTCAGTAGGGGATGGTCGTGACCCCGCAGATATCTGGCGCAGTAGCCCGAGAAGCGCTGCTGGAAGATCAGGAAACCAGCCAGTGGTTTCAGGAACGATGACCTTGAGACTAGAGGTTGATATAAAAATCCGAAAGTCAATAGTTGCCTACGGAGAGTTTCGCATTGCGCCGTCACTGCGCTTGGTCTATTTCTAATTTGATGAATCACGTCTCTCTATCCTCATCTTCGTTTTCAATTTGGAATCCACTGCCAGCCCACCTCTCTCCGTTGGAGACGTCATGGTGTATTAATTGTGGCTGAAATATGTACGAAGTTGCTCCAGATCCACGACACTCGTTACCAGCTATCTTGTCAGGCCTCATATGCAGCCTTGATTTTGAAAATAATAAACGAGACGATGAAAAGTTGAAGCTGATTAAAATTAGATTCTTGTTATATGCAATTGGTTGAACTCAAGTTAAAATTGACGGTAAAAAAGAATGTTCTCTCTCTTTCCACGCCGCCGCTGTCAAAAGACCGTCGTGAGAGATAAATGACAGGATCGTGAAAGGCCGTCGGCGGAATGTGGGTCATTTTTCGATTTTGAAAACGTTGTCGACCATGGGCTCCTTGTTTTGCATGGTGGCGGTTGTTTTGCATGGTGGCTGGCGAAGGAGAATTTGTAAATGGTTGATTCTCTCTGGTTTAGGCAATGGACGATTCTCAATCGAGGTGAATTAGATGTGAATATGTGTTTGTGCATCCTGCCTGGGACATATTGCAGGCGATATCAGATAAATAAAAATATCAATTAAAAAATAAGGATTAAACTGAAAAAATTAAAGGAGATAAAATTAAAAGTATATATATAATTTTATAAATCATTCAAAATAAAATAAAATAAAAGACTGATTGTGAAGAAAAAAATAAACTGAAGGACTGGTTTAAAAATTTAAGAGTCAACACAAACAAATATAAAAAAGAAGAGAGACATGATGAAGAAACAAGAAACGATCTTCAATGTCAAACTAGATCCTCTTCATTCACACCCACTGCCAAGGGGTTGAGGTGATGTCACGGCGAATCAAACATTATCACGGGAAGCAGGTTTTCATGATAAAATGGTGGCTTAACGCCGTTTAAACAATACAAGAGCCACCCACATATTGGCATATGCTACACATGCACCGATCTTTTTAATATACTATTATTTTTTAAAAAAAAATCCTTATTGAATTCGATGCAATGTGCATAATTTGTCACGCCCTATGAAATAATCCAAGTATCCAACTTTCTCTCTGTGATTGAAGTTTGCTTCTTCTTTTTTTACATAAATTTATATACACATGATTTATGAATTAAAAAGAAATATCGAATACTTAGTTGAAACTAGTGGTTTCTAGTGATATATATACGCACAAATTAGTTTTAACTAAGTTATGTATAAAATTTAAATCCAGTTTGGTTTAAAATTAAAATTTAAGATTTTGATCGGATAATCATATTTTGGCTAAATTACTAGAATTATTCTGATTTAAAAAAAAATAATATTATTATTTTAATAAAAAATCAATAAATGACGATTAAAATTTTAATTAAATTTGATTGTGTAAACCCATTAAACTATATGAGATTTTAAAATTATAGTTATATATTCTCCTGTCACATCTGGATGGATAATTTCACGATGAAGTAGCAAGCTAAGACCATCGGGTTCATGGAAAAGTTTCTGATCCAATTTCTTAGGATATGATTTTATGATAGACACCTGAAATTTAAAAGGATGCATCTTTTGCCAGTTGTCCTCTTTTCATGAAAAAATGATAGAGACCACCCAGCCAGTACTTAGTTGATGACAGTATTTGAAAAGTCCGCGTCAGCGTGCCCTGTAATAATAATAATTATTATTATAAAAACACTGCACACACGTGAACTAAGTGCTGTGCGATCTCTTGCACATCATTGTGGATTCAAGCTCGTGTCGTTCTATTTTTGTGATCAGGCCTTTTGATTCGAGCAACGTTTTCTCGTTTTTCTTGTTATTTTTTTTTGTAATCACTTTATTTTTTTTAATTTGATTATTTTACATTAGATTAATTCAAGATTAAACTCTATAATGTTTCTTTAATCAGCTTGGGGTGACATTCGTGCAGTGTCAAACAATAAATTCAGTGTTAGATTGATTTTTTTTTAGATTAATGTGGGTGTTCGGGTCAGCTTGCGTGTACCACGACTAATTCCGCAGGCTCTGAAGTTAATGACCATGTAAGCCTCTAGTGGCCATCACATAAACAACTAAAGATTCGAACTTGAGACCACAAAGGAAACAAATCCCTTAGTTCCAAGTCTTTACCACTTAGTCACTATCTCAATGGTTCTGGATTGATTCTTGATTGCAGTCAAAATTGCTGATTCGAAACAATCTAAACTTTATAGACCAAGTTGAAACTTAAACAAAAATTTAACCCCTCTCCTTGCCGGGTTAGGGATCAAAGAGGGAAATTAGTTAGCATGTATAACACACGTGTCCAGGTGCGGGGAATGCCACTGCATTGTTGTGGCGTGTGTATCTTCCTCTAATATCAGAATGGTGCCTTCAATGGTGTCGCTGGAATAATTTCGGTCGTGGCTTTCTTTAGTGTTGTTTTTATATTTTAAAAATATTTTTTTTTTTTTTTGGGGTTTTAGATTATTTTAATGTGTTGATTTTAAAATTAATTTTTAAAAAATAAAAAAAATATTATTTTAATATATTTTTAAATAAAAATATTAAAAAAAAACTATAATTTCACTTTTCAACCCACTATTATACAATGAAATAAGTTGGAGTACTAGTTCTGGTATAACTTCATTAATCGTTTTCTTTTTTTTGTTTCTTTTCCTTTCATTTTTCTATTGTTTCTTTGTTTTTTTCTGTAAAACTCTTTTCAAAATAGAAAAGAGTCTGCCATTTATTTAATGTTAATTTTTATTTTTTTATTGTCACCTCTAACAATTTTAAAAAAAATTTATTATTTAATATAAAATTTGATCAGAATTGGATATATAATTTTTATTATTGTTTTTATAGATTATTCAGTTTTATTATCTAAGTTACAACTTTAATAATTTCACTTGATTGACGTTGATTTTTTTTTGTATGTTTTTCTTGTTAATTTGTTTTTAAAATTTTAATTTTATCACTGGTCATTAAAATGGTCGCAAATTGAAATTCACACTGTTTTTCAAATTTCTTTCATAATGTTATTATGATATTACAACTCAAACCTTGAGTTGACAAGCAAATTTGGGTTATTGTTTTGTTATTTGTTTAATTAATATTTTTTTATTTTTATTTTTTAATGTTAAATTAATTAAGAGTTAAATTTTATATTTTTTCTAAAAAATATCATATTCTTGTGATCCAAATAGTATGTTTGATATGTTATTTTTTTTGTTAAAGTTGTTTTTTGGATTTTTTTAAATCAAATTATTTTTTGAAGTTTTATTTTTTAATATTTTGCTGTTTAGCATATTTTTTGATATTATTCTATTAAATTTCATTTTATTTTGTTACGCGTAGAAATCATTTCACTATACTGGCGCACAATTGTTTTTGCACAAACCATTATAAATACTTTTTTTAATTTAATTTAATTAATTTATTAGGATTACCTGTTCTTGTTATTATATATTTGAATAAGGCCGGCTTATTAGCACATTGACCCCGAGACACAAAATTCAAATTTTGTTGACTTCTGAAAAAAATGCTAACAAATGCATGAATCTTCCTTTTTAAACTAATTTTCACCAGCCTAGTAATTACTAACAGAAGAATGTAGTTTCTAAATCGTGCATGCTTCCTACCCGCGAGAACAGGAATAACATAACACGATAATATATCAAAAACCATGCAGACCTGGCTTGTCTCCTCGACCAGTTTAGCGTGACTTTTGGGCTCCGAGTATTATTTTCCCTGACAAGCAAAAGCAGCCCGGCCCAAGTTTAAATCCGATAAGAAAAACATGCTTCTCTCTCTCTCTCTCTCTCTCTCTCTGCATCGCGCTCCGCGGACCTTCGGCTCCCGGTGCGCATGACCAGTGACCGCAGAAATCCCAAACCCATTTCCTTGGAATAATAAATTCAACGAGAGAGATGTCCGAATAAGATATACAATATGAGCTCGTGAATGCCATCGAGTAATAAGCGGCAAGCTCAATCTATTCAGGTTAAAGAAAAAGAAAGATAAAACCTCCCAACAGAATCTCTACGCCACTCGCTACTCCCTCAATCAGAGAATAATTTATTATATCATGACTCAGCCACCGGCAACTCCACCGCCAGCCTCACAACCACCACCACAACTTCACCCCGCAGGCGGCAGCGTCCATGTCCTCTGCGCTGGATGCCGTATTATCTTAACCGTCGGACCAGGAATCACGGAATTCGTCTGTCCTTCCTGTGAGATGCCGCAAATGCTGCCGCCCGAGCTCATGAAAAAGGCAGTGGCTCCACTGCTGCTTAACAATAACAATATGTTGCATAAAATGACGTCGCAGTCGCAACCGCAAACGCCGGCTTACGGCATCGACTCGAGTAAGATGCAGCTGCCTTGCGCTAATTGCAAGGCTATTTTGAATGTTCCTCATGGTTTGGCTCGGTTTCAGTGCCCTCAGTGTTTTGTCGATCTCGCTGTTGATTTCTCGAAGATTAAACAGCTCTTTCCTCCTCATGCCACACCTTCTCTTCCTCTCCCTCCTCGGTCGCGGACGGTGCTTCCTCTTCCTCCTCTTCCGCGACTAGTTCCTCCTCCTCCCCCCCTCGAAGAATTCAACAAGGTTTTGCATCAACTGTTTTCTGTCGTGTATTTGTATAAATGGAGTAAAATCTTGTTTGAATTTTTAAAAATCAGGGCTTTCTACCGAGTGTTACGTTTAATCAGTAGGAGGAGCTGTAGTGAATAAGGGCAATACCCATGACTACTACAAATGTATGCGTACTAACAACAGAAAACTTAACATTTTAACTACTGCATTGTAGCGGGCTATATACTAGAGGGTGGAGGACAGTTCTGTTTAGGATTCTTATAACCGTCTAGGGTGACAAGCGAAGTGCTAGGGAACCTAATGGCTTGTTCGGGTCCCCTACTTCTAAATTCTAACAACGAGAATTCTTCATTTCAAGATCTTCCTTACAAGGTTTTTGGTTCACAATGAGGCTGGGAATTAGTGAGAAACGGTAGTTGTTTGTCATTAAGATTTATAAAATACGTTAGAACGGGTTATAAAATGTTGCTTTTATGAGGTTCTCTATGATTACTGTTAGAGGAATCTGACAGATTGATTGCAAATTTGATTTCTGGGTTAATTTATGAAGAAAGGATAAAAACACTCCTATCAGTTAAGATCATTCCCTGGAAGTAAGCGTGAGGATGAACAAAATGTTGTGAAGTTTTTCATTGAACTTTCGGATGGAATTTAGAGATCACAAACATGTAACAGACTTGAAATATCTGTAACCTAGTTGGACTTGGACGTCTAAATAGGAAGACTCAAGCATTACTGTATAACCAGTGAAATCTTAAACAAAATCCACTTGTCTGAGAAAAATCAGGCGCCGATTTATGAAACAGGATCCTAGACCTTGCTTTTGACAATTTCTAGCAAATATAGAAATAACCTCAAACCTACTGATAAATTTGGAGAATTGTAGCTTGGCAAACTTAAAATGACACCCGTATTGCGACACCCGTATTGAACTACCTTCATCTCCGTTCCAGTCAATCAAAGCTCAGTTTGCCCCACCTTCTCTTATCTAAAAAAAACTTCTTCCCCACCACATCTTGTCAAATCAAAATTCAATTGATTCAGATGCATAGCCTAGTACCCTGCTGTGGAATGTCTTGCGAAAGCTGGTGTCTTGAAAATATTTTTATTTTCTTGTTCATGTTCCTTTTTGACACCAGAACCTGTCAGGTAGCCACCGAAGTGGAGAGAGAGGAAGATGAAGGTGGCACTGCAGGAGAAACTTTTACAGATTATGTGAGTATTATTTCTAAAAGTTTCCTTCAGAATTTCTGTAAGGGAAGTCTCTGTATTTCTGAACTTTTGGCTCGTGTGTTAGTTTTTGATTACTGAGCTGTAGAATTTAGTTGATGTTTATGCGGTCTTTTATGCAGCGACCTCCAAAACTATCTATTGGACCACCTCATCCAGATCCTATTGTGGAGATGTCTTCCTTGTCTGCAGTGCAGCCACCTGAGCCTACTTACGATCTAAAAATCAAGGATGATTTAGAAAGTACGAAGGCTTTGTCATGCTTGCAGATTGAGACATTAGTCTATGCTTGTCAGGTTGTTTTCTATGATATAACTGATGGTTGACGATTAAGAGTGCCACTACTTATTAGGTGCTGTTTATTTGATGGCAGAGGCACATGCAACACCTTCCAAATGGTGCCAGGGATGGATTCTTCATTGGAGATGGAGCTGGTGTGGGTAAGGTAGAACAATTGCAGGATTGATATGGGAAAACTGGCACCACCTGAGGAGGAAAGCTTTGTAAGTTGTGGGTTACAATGACTGCATTGTATGCAGATCTTCATTTTATCCTTATCCTCGTTCTTTTTTTTTGTGTGGCTATACTGATTTTCAAGTTATTTAGGTCTGCATTTGCAGCTGGGAGGATGCTATATTTCAACCCATGTTATATAATGCTTTTCTACTCCTTAATGCTCTTATGCAGGTGGATTTCTGTTGGTTCAGACTTGAAGTTCGATGCAAGAAGAGACTTGGATGATGTTGGTGCAGCACATGTTGAAGGTAAATCCTTAAGCCTTCCCTAGCTTATGAGATGATTTTATGCGATAATAATACCCTGTTTTAGCTATTCAACAGACAGGATTAATGGTTGATGTAACATAACATTTGAAATCAGAATGATTTAAGATTGGGCGTGGAAGGGTTTGCTTTAATGCGTCCAGTTATAGAAATCTGGAAGAAGAGAGTTTAAGGACCCTAGAGGATCTTTGTCTTGCTTTGGTGGTTTAATAAATGTTCTGTTAATTAATTTTTCTGCAATATTTTTATACGGATTAGAGGAGTAATGGTGTAGATGTCAAATGTGAGTATAAAGTATATATTTTTGGGTTTAGTTTTTCTTTTATGATCGCTGTTATTTTCGTTGTTTTATTTAGATTTTATCTATGCTGTTGGGTGCTTCGGGCCTTGCCTTGTTTGGATATTCTGAGTCATGATCATCACATTATATGGCATTTTGCATGTATGCATGTGTTTATGTTATCTGTAAAGGCAGAGTAAAGTGGATAGATAAGTTTCTCTTAGTAGTGAATTTACTTTATAATTGGAGTTCTGATTAATTGCCTTCTCTTCAAGTTTTGAGGATAGAAGTCCTCTTTTCATTTTGTCATGGTACATGGATCATGGTTTTCTTTCGAGTGTCGGTGTTGACTGCCTTGGATGTTTATTCCATTTTGAGATTAAATGAGATCATTTGATTTTTGGAAAATCTGGTTTGAAATGATTGGAAAAGCAAAATTTTGATACAGGAGACAGAAAAATTATAACTATGAACCGAGGGCATTTTTAATGTCGGTGTCCGAGTGACTCATTACCACTTCTTATTTCTCCATGTAGTGCATGCTTTGAACAAGCTGCCCTATTCTAAGCTTGATTCAAAGTCTGTTGGTGTCCGAGAGGGAGTTGTATTTTTGACATACAATAGCCTCATTGCATCTTCTGAGAAAGGTCGGTCTCGTCTGCAACAACTTGTGCAGTGGTGTGGATCAGAATTTGATGGTCTTCTAATATTTGATGAGGTACCATGCGTCTTTTGGAAGTTTATCTTATGTTTTTTGCTTTGACAGTCAGGCTTTATTTTAGCATTTGAAAGGTATAGCTAGATTTAACTTTATCTATATGTTTTATATTCAAGTATTTTCTTATTGGTTGTGAATTGTAAAGTTTTGATTATGTGAACATTAAAATTCTATGACAAATCACTGGATTCAATTGAAATTTTACTTCTTTAATTAAAGAAAGCATGGAGCCGAAGAGGTCATTGATCATGGCTGTGAATCAAAAGTCCAGTAGTCCATTGAAGTTTTAGGAAAAGGAAATTATCTTTAGGCTGGGTATTTGGGTGCTTGACACTGTAGCTTAGAGAGGAACTGATATTTGATGAAGTGTTTTCAAGTTAGCTACCAGATTTCTTCACAATAAGAAAAGAGAGGGAAAAGCAGGGGAAATGTAAATGAATCATTTTACTGAAGGCATTAATATAAGTCGATGGTTAAATTTTGCCACAGAATGAGTACCAACTTATCCTGCTTGTATTTCACTCTGCTAGGACAAGAATGTTTTACAAACTTCTGCCGCCAAATTTCTCTTCTTTTTTTTTTTGTGTGGATTATGTCGTGTTAGGTGAAGAAGGTTTTTAAATTTGTGATTTTACAATGCACGAGAAGTGTTTGCTTTGTGAGCATGCTACACTATAACACACTTCTACTTCCTCAATACAGAGAGTAGTGGATTGTTTTATTTTTATGCTGCTGCAGATTTGGTTCAATTGAGCTAGCAGTTTGGTATAAGAAGCCTGAGATTTGTTTTCCAAGAAACAATCCTGTTTTAGTGTTTATTATACTATTGGGGTTCTATGCTATTTTATTGTTGTCTTATACCATCCTTTCTGTGTCTATGTTTATTTCATCGTTGCAGCTCTGCTTCTGGAATGTTTAAGATTGTCAGACCTGCTGTTGGGGAGTCAGTGAGGTATCAGATATTACCAGGCGTAGTCAAAGCTTATATTGAATCTGTTGTGTTTACTGCTCTTTTTTTTTTTCCTCCAGGGAAATGCCCCTGGCAGAGTTGAAAAACAAATATAGAAAATTTTTGTTGCTAGATAAGGCTCGTAGTGGTTGGGAAGACGAGTATGAAGTTTCATCTAAACAGGTACAAAAGGGTGTTGAATATATGTTCAGATGAGAAATCCTGTTGGTGTCGATAATTTGCAATGTTAGGTATAGCATAACCACTGACCTAAAATGGTAGATTAACTGATGATGAAAAACTGTTTTGCATCTTATGTTTCAACATTTTCATACTTATGAACTGTTTTAGGACATGAAAAGATAAGTTTTGTTCTTTGATGTGTGTTTCTCTCCATCTTTTGTGTTCAAACTGGTAAAGAACTTGATGCAAGCTTCAACCTTCCAACTCGAGTTTCAGCAGCCAGAAATAAGTTTTGTGTGAATATTCAAATTAGCATATTCCATGCAAAGTTTCCTGTTTGTAATGTGTCCGAACTTAAACGGGGAATCATATACTGGAGTCAACTGATAATACAATGTGGAAAGTTTATGATGCTGCAACAAGGTAAGTGACTTGGAGACAATTGGATGGAATATTGTTACTTTGATTGATTAAAGACAGTGCTACCTTGCTGATAGTGTCCAGCTGACCCCTTATAATGTAGAGAAACAGAATCATGCCAAAGTGAAAGGTGCATATCTTGTATATTCTCCAGCATACTGTGTGACTTCTTCAGTCCCCTTTTTTTGTATTGTACTTGTAAAATTCTATTGATCAATCTGAAATCTAATAATTTTCTTCTTGAATTGACTATTTACTCCATAAAGACCTGATGCATAAACTTTTTGTTAATTCTTCAGTTCCCTTGTTGTTCTTATCATAGCTTACTGTTAATTTTTCCTGCGGTGCATGCATGGCCCCAATTGCAGGCTTGGAAACTTTTGTACAATCGGCAGAAGAAGACAGGAAGTAAATGTTTTGGGTGGTCTTATTCTTCCTGTTTGGGGAACTATCGAGAAAGCCCTTTCTAAGCAGGTAACAAAGGGATTTTTAATGATTTTCTAATTTTCATGACCATGATGTTTAGTCAATTCTATGTTGTGCATTTTTCAATTTTAAGTCCTTTCTGCTATTGACCACATAAGAGCCTGTGGTGTCAGTTTTACTATTATGAATCCTCTTCAAGTTTTTTTTTTGTTTTAATTTGTGGCGCTTCATCACTGGAATCAAGTTTTTTACTGCATTCTACTTGTTATGCAGTTGTTATTTTATGCCACAAGTTTTTTTCTATGGACCACCCTTTTGAAACATTTTGCAAGAGGGTCTTAGATTATGTAGGGTCAAAGTGAACGTGATCCCAATTCCCTGTGTTCGAGTTGGGCATTCTCTTGATGGATCTAGGTGGTAGATCAATAATTTTGAAAATGTACTTTTAAGTCTGATTTGCTTTTCTGGTGGAGAGATAACCCATGAGAAAATGAGGTGGAAAAATAGGTTACATTCTTAGTCGAGTCCTAGCCTGGTAAGTAGGTTTTCTTTGTTTTTCTGTTTTTATGGATTACTTGAAAAATAGTTGTTGGTTATGACGTGCATCTTTTTAGGTATAAGAAATAAATATGTTAACTTAACTGAACAACTTATTGCATTAGTGACACAAGTTTTAAAATATTAAGTGGAAGGAACCATAAACAAAGCCTTTGAAGTGTGCTGTGATTTCTATGCATGGTCAAGTTCTTTATACTATTGCCTTGTGCTTAAAATTTTTGGCTATCTTTTTAACATAAAATGGAGATTTTATGAGAATTGGACTTTTTATTGACCGGACTTCTGCCAAGTCATTTATTGCTGGGATTCCTTTTTCCTTTTCCCTGACTTTGAGTCAACAAGAAGAAACCAAAGGCTTCAATTTGTTCCTTTTAGCATTTGCCTGCTAATACAATTGTTCAACAGTAATTTCCTTGTTGCTTCTAATGGGTTGCTTTTGGAAAGAGTTAAAAGTATGTCACAACAATTAATACTTGCAAGGAATTGTTTTATTTAGGAATTATCTCATGGGATGATCTATCAAGCATGTCTCTGCAATTCATATTTGATGTAACTGCCATTGAGATGAATTGACAGCTCAAGTAATATTGTTGGACTCCTTGTTCCGAATGCGGCTGTGGAATCTGTACTTCAAGGTCTCTCTATCTCCTCACTGTTTTTCAGAGTCATATCCTGTCTTCATGCACGACTTCTGTTATCGTCCCCTTCCTTTTCTCCCAATACTTTCTTGAGGAATATATCTAGAAAGGATGAAGCTTCGTGCACTTTATCAACACAGTGCACACGCATGCACTGACACATTCAGACACAAACATGTGTGTGTGTGTGTGTGTGTGTTGGGGGTGGGGGGGGGGG
>NW_011499845.1:2668401-2699724 GCF_000495115.2 Populus euphratica | reverse complement strand
GGGTTAACGGTGTAACCAATTTTATTTGAACATATTTTATCCCCAATTTAAGATTATTTTTAAGGATAGACTTGTCCTTTTATAGTTTTAGATGATTTGGGCATGGCGTTCCAAGGAGAAATACTCAGAATTACGATTTTAAGTTCATGTTAAAAACATCTAAAAGTCCTTTTTAGATGCGTGAAGAATAAAGTTCTGGTACAACATTGAAATAACAATCTGAAATCAAGAACAAGCTACCAGTGTTGGATTTTCTTGTTCATCATTTTTCCAAGATGTAAACATTACTTTATGTGCTTGTTGAATGACTAACTGCAATGGTTGAACTAATTAAGGCTCAAGAAAAATGGATTTAGAGAGGAAAAAAAAGGGAAAATAGAGATTCAAGGAGCAAAGATTAATCATAAGCTGCTTGATTTTTAAGTGATTGGGAGCCGTTTTATAGAGGATAGATACATAAACAATGACTATTGTGCCCGTGTTACCTAACTATTGTTAGAATATTCATGGATCCAGTTCTAATGTGATCTCTTGGTTGCAGATTTAGCATGGGTTCAAGATATTGATGATCAAGGTGTGTGAGAAAAATTCTGCAAACTTGCTTTGCGACTTGAGAATGTGATTCAAACCTGAAGATACAAGCATGAATCTTATAATGGAGAGATTAGAAAGTCAGTCCCAGCACCATGCAAGGAAATTGTGCAGGCTCATTGTCTTTGATTTTTTTGGTTTTTTTTTTTCAGCTCTATTATTTGTTGTATAATATTGTCGTCGAAGCAGTAAGTATAGGTTGGCAGGTTGTATTAGTTATAGTTCTACACGAAGTAATTTGTATAAATCACCATTTAATTATTTTTCTATAGCTGATAAAGAAATTCTTCTTTCCCTTTTAATATCGTCCTCCTTCATGCTGCTTTGTAACCTATAATTTTGTAGATCGCCAACAATCGTCACGAGAAGCACTGCCCTGATATTTACTTGCCGGATTACCTCTGTTACTCACTGGGCTAGATATGGATTCCCGGCATCGTTGGCTATGAGGGACCCTTCGGAGTGCAAGTTCGTTAAATTAAAAGTTTGCCATTCTTATCTACCCCGCCATTAATTATTAGTCATAGAAAGCAGGATGAGTAGAGAATGAAGAAGAGTATCATTTACAAGGGCAGTAGTGCGAGTCCTTCTTTATGCGAATCCGCTGGGCATTTGCAGACCGGATGTTCGAAATCTGAGCACGAAAAGATGGGTTCGTCATTCCGATCTTCAAAGCACTGGCAGAGTTTATAATAAGAGGGGCTCTGTGTCGGGCCACCGTATTTTGTTGAGTAATTTACAAGGATCATTGGTAAGTTGGATAGATATAAATTCTACGAGTGCTATTAGACTACCGAAATCTGGCAAAGAATCGCTGTCCATCGGAAAACTTGTTGAGGGGTTTTAGTCAAGCGAAATGCTTCCGTTGTACTTTAAAGTCCTCGAGACCATATGTGTAATTTAATTAATGAGGTTCGTCGACTGATAACTTTGTGTTCATGAAGTCATCTAGTAACTAAAATATTCAAGTGATGTTCGTGCAGGCGTAAAATTCATTCCATTTCTATCTTTAGTAATTTGCTTTCCTTTATTTGTTGTTTTTTCAAAGTTTCAACGTAAAATATTTCACCTAAATTCACTTTGTCATTTTTATGGCCATAGATGGGGGAATAAAAAAAAAGTCAATTAACCAGGCAGCATGTTTATGTGATTGATACCGGCCTGCGGCGGGGTTCTGGCGCCTTAAGAACCTGAAACGATAATGCCATTCTCGGTCCAAGGTTTCGTTGTACAGATAAAAAGCACCGTAAAAATCAGCACAATGCACTCAAAGAGAACACCCAAATTTTATTTATTTATCTCTTAGTATTGGAGAAGCCATTCTTGTCAGCACACAAATGGAGCTTCAACATGATGATCGCTGCAGTAGAGGCCAGGTCGCTGGATGAAACCCTGCTTCTTCAGCATCTTCCTGGCCCTCAAAACAAGCTCTTGATTAGAAATTTCACCATCTGTCTCTGCAAGGATAGTCTGGATAACATTACTAAAAGCTCCATAAGCTTCGGCAGGATTTCCTCCTGGACTGGCATCAGCGGAAGTTTGGTCAGACTGGCAGCCGCTGATCAAAATCCCACCATCTGGTAGAGCATGCTTGGTTGCTCCAGCATAAACTTCTTGCTTACTGCCCACTTCTGTCTCGAGAGCAGGCTGTGCATACCCTTCATCATGCTCCAGTTTTTGTTTTAGAAATTCCTGGGCCAGATTGCCAACCATTCCAAAGAATCCACCACCTCCACTTTCTCCATCACCGTGTTGGACTTTATCCATGATAATCTTCATGAACTTCTTCACCTTAGGGCTTGCATCTTCTCCAAAGACATTGAAAAGGGTTGGCCTCAGCTTCCCAACATCAATGTCATCCTTTCCAGTCTTTTGCTTGAGTATTTCTATAAGAGTTGAGAGGGGCAGAGATCTGCTTCTCACATACCCTCGTTCACCATACTCTCCTTCAACTGCTCTATCATCAAAATCTTCCTCCTTGCCATGCCGGTTGCGATGCAATCCGGAAGGGATGTGAACTCCACGAGATTCAAATGCATCTTTCACAGTCTGTTTCAAGAAGCTTTTAAATCTGATGCCAGAGTCCTCCTCCTCATCTTGACGCTTTGTGCTCTCTCCTATTTGCTCTTTAGTCTCATCAATGAGGCCACCACTATGGCATGAATCAGATACAATTGTTATGCGACAACCTTGTGGAACCTGATCCACCAAATCTCTGAAATCATCATCTGTTCACAAACATCCAGTTTAAAAGTTAGCTTGGAATTCGCTGGAGCGGTATTTATGACTAGCTAATCTAGGAACTGCGCAATCGAGGAAAACAAATAATTCCAGAAAGTCATTTCCATATTTAAACAGGTTATTGAGTTATTGATAAACTAGATTAATAATAACAGAAATACAAGAGAACTAGATAGTCGGTGTAGTATTCAGAGAAAAAAATGAATGATAAAACCCTATTGGATCTGATGTTTTAATTGATTTCTTGAATAATTCGAGGTCCATAATCCTCACCCATCAGCGAAACAGATTGCCAGTGAATTGATTCTCGTTGAGCAAATGCATGGATCATCAAACAGGCTCCGTCCAAGTTATTTCAGAATTAAAAACTGGACTATTTCCTATAGATACTCTAAAACGGGCAAGTTATTTCAGAATTAAAAACTGGACTATATCCTATAGATGCTCTAAAACGGAATCCTTGAAATATGATGCAATATCATCACGCAAAGAAACAACCACACAGACATATATTTATCAAAAACCTCTTGATCAAAGTTCCAACAATTTGTTTTTGTAATAACAAAGGCTATGCATCTCTCTTGTTAGAGTAAAGAGAGTGCACAATACAATCATCCCTTCAACAATCCTAATAGCTTTGAACAATAACAGCTCCTCCTTAACAGAATGACAAAATATTGAAAATATAAAGGTCCAAGACAGAGAACCTATCAAGATTCGATATTGCTAGTCACAAGCGCAAAGATCAAGACATTCTACTGACAATAATCAACAAAACCCAAAAATAAACAAGCAAAACTCATGGCATTTTCCTATAAAACCACATAAAATAACATGAATCCCTAGAATCAATTTCCCAGAAATCCAACCAAACAAACAATAAAGGTGCTCTTTCTTAATCAAGAATTCCCATCCATAAAAAGATCTAAAACAATCGATCATCATCATCATCCACAAATAAGATCAATCATAAACAGTTTATGATCAAGTAGCAGAAAGAAACCAAATTGGCTCACACGAATCAGAACCAAATCCTTAAAAGAAGAAGAAGAAGACGAAATATAAAGACAGTACCAGTGATAAGATTCATATCACAAGGGACAATGCACTCATCATAACCAGTATCATCCTCCTCTCCAGTTTCAGCAGGCAACCTCGTCCCATGTCCACTATAATGGACAAACAAAAAGTCTCCAGGCTCCGAAGAGAGAACCAGATCATTGAGCGCCTTGCGTACGTTTTTCCCAGTTGGCAGCGTGTAAGAATCATCGGTGTCTATTAAGATTGTTATGTTATCTTCATAAAAACCATATCGATCAACAAGACATCTGCACATCCTCTTAACATCGTTTATGCAACCTTTAAGTTCAGCTTTTGTTCCTGGGTAGTTGCAGCCTATCAACACTGCTTTCTTTGTCATGGTTTTCTGTTCAGTTGCTACCAAGACTCAATTCTGGGTTTGAATTCTGATATTTGGATTGGAATGGATTGGATTGGTTTTCTTTGTGTTTCTGACTTTTGGTGTGAAGAGCAAAGAAATGGAAATGTAGTTGTTGTCTTAGAGGTGGAAAGGTCGCTGTTGTCTTTCTTTAACAGTTCAGTGCGCCAGCCAAATATATACAAATTTGGAGGAGAGTTCCGAGAACAAAGAATTCTTGCCTCTTCAGAAGACAGGATTATTAAATCCCAGCACCAATTTCCTCTATTTCATTTTTTAATGGAGTCGATGAATAATGATGCACGTGGCTCTTCGCCTCTCTTTCTTTCTTGTCTGAAGGGAACTTGGAATGGTTATTGTGTTCTTGACAGTGTGGTATGAATTGTCTTTTAAAAATATTTTTTATTTTAAAAATATTAAATCGATAATTTTTCAGTTATTTTATTATAATTTTAATATATTAATATTAAAAATTAAAAAAAAATGATATATATATGATAAAAAAAAGTACAATTTAAGCATGAAAAAGCTTTTTAAAAACTAAAAACAAGAGTAGAAAAATAAAAAAAAAATGTTTAGAAATATAGTAATGGTTGTATTTCAAAGAACATTACACTTATAAACACATTAAAATAGTATTTTTTTAAATTATCTTGATATTAAAATATTAAAAAGATTTAAAAATATATAAAAAAAGAATTTTTAATAAAAGAATTAATTTTTTTCTGATATAGTATTTGAAGTAGTAATGAGAAAACAGTAGACCGAAAATTATTATTATTATTATTATTATTATTATGCTCTGCATCCAAATTAAGGATGAATCTGAATCTCTAATATATTATGCTTGCAATTTTTTGAATTATTTTATTTTATCTCCAAGCCTATTTCACGCGGACAGACAATAAAAGGCAAGATTCTACAATTTTCCCCCCATATTTCTTTCCGGTTAGAAGTGCACTTGACAGTTGCAGGTCTTTCGCTGTTTGAATAAATGAGAAGGCGGCCGGAGGGTATCCATTCCTGATAATATACATGAAGTCAAGTCCGTGAACCTTTCCTTTAGGAATCTGAAAGACTTCGACTTTTTGGTGTGATCTTGTGAAGTCTGCGATCTCCTTGTACGATAAAGTTTATTATGAACATTATATTATAAACAAGTGACATCTTATCAACCATCCATGTTCCTTTTTTTTTTAATTTTTCTTATGAAGGGCCAAAATTACGGTTTTTTTGTTCATAAAATAATTTTTTAAAAAAAACAAACCTCCTCTCTGTGTAGAATCCTGAGCAAGATCATTAAAAAGCAAATAGAAATCCTTCTACATACGTTATCACCTCAAGGAGGTTGACAATGAAGGTTTGGCTTCGAAGCCTGTGATAACAAATCAATTAAACAACGGGATAGCGCATCCCAATCTTGAAATATCGAAGTTAACAATGGAATCGCTGGAGAGAGGATTGTTCGAAGTTAACAATGGAGTTTTTGAACGTTGAGTTCCTTTTTAACGTGCACTTCAGCTGGCTATTTATTACACTGAATCTCTGCTAACTAGCAATCTCCTAGTTGGGCATCAAAAAGTTGAGTAGGGACTATCTACTGTGGCTTGCAGGAACTGTAATCCAAAATTACAATTCAGGGTGAGAATAATTAATCGACAATAATCTGAGATTCTGATGTGAGAGAGAGAATTATCTTAGATAAATTAAACTGATCAGACTACCACGTGCATCAATATGCGCGACAAAGAAAGCGGGGTGTCAGTTTATTAATTAAACGAGATCAGAATCATTAAATATTGTGAAGAAATAAGAACCAAAATAATATGGGAAAACCACATGGCATGGACATCGTCTACCAAGGATTGTAACTGCGCCGGGCTCCTGGACTGACATTACACCGTGGCGGATTCTCATAATTAACCGCGTTGTGGTGAATCGACATTTTTGCGAGGTGCAGGATAATCACAGTTCAATCTGATTTCGCTTTCATTTGGAGGAGTTGGGACTAGAATGTTTCCAAGCTTCACCATTGACACTGCAAGCTGGTTAAAGAGAGGTCGGGCTGCTGATTTGTGAATGCTGACACGAATGGCGCAGTTCTTGGATCCGAGTAGAGTTCTTGATCTGTTGATAGCAATCCCATTTTCTTTCCAAGATTGTTATAGGACTCCATATAAAAAATCTTTGGAGTTGTCGCATCTTGATTGATCAAGTTAGAACTCCATTTGCAACTTCTTGTCAAGTTCCTCAAGTATGGCTGTCAAGAGTAGGACAAGGCCTGCCAGTTCCTTTATAGTTAGCAAGTCTGTGCAGGATTGAATATAAATTGTTTTTTATTTAATTATATCATAAAAAAATATATGATTACAAAATAAAATATCAATATAATATTGAGATGTTGTAAAAAATTATAAATGAAAATCAAAATATTGTAATTTATGTTTTTGTTTAATGAAACTTCTCTATCAAAATAAATTTATAATAAAAAAAACACATAAAATTTATAATAAAAATCAACATGTATAGAATTTATATAAAAAAATACAAGGTTACACTTATAAAAAATCAACTTAAAAAAACAAATTTAATTTATATAAAATTTTAAAATAAAATCACAAATGAATCGTACTGCTTCTTTAAAAAATAAATATATTCAATATTATTAAAAAATATTACAAATTAATTAAAATATAAATCCAAAACTTCTTTAAAAAAATTATCAACTAATAAATAATTCATAAAAAAAAAATTAGACCAGGCCTTGGGCGGGGCCCAATCAAGAAACATTACCTGCATAAAAAAAATAGACACATCACCTGCATGCTTATTCATTCTTAGAATCCTGCCACTGTAGTTATCCAAAAATTAGGATTTTTTATTTTTTTATTTAAAAATTTATTTTTAACTCATTTTGGTTTTAAAAAACCTAAGAAATATCATAAAAACTTATTTAAATCAATTCATAATCACCAAAAAACATAAGAAACAGCCATAAAACTGAAATCCACTCAAAACAAAAATATAAAATTATCAAGCTCAAATTTGGTTTTATAAGTGTTTTTAAAATAAAAAAACACACACAATCTCAACTTTCTTTATCGTACCAAACCTTTTGATATAAAAATAATTGTTTTAATAACCAAATTCCTTACTGACAAATATTTTTTTTTAAGTTAGGATCCAACAACCTCCTCTCTATCCTCCAATTAAAACACTAACTAAAGATATAGTAAAATAAAGTTTAGTATCCAAAATAAATTTTGTAAAATTCAAGGAACCGGCTACAAAATATAAGAGACTTAAATAAATTTTTGATAGAAATTTTTAATTTAGTGCTGATATTATCTATTCTTTTACTCCAGTTCCTTTTTTTTTTCTATTCAGCATTTCCTAAAAAAAAACATGTAATTAGATTTTAATTTGATTTTAAAATGGCTTAATTGTGTATAAAATAGCTTGATGACTAAATTACAATAGTATAATTTACAGTAAAATATAATACGGTAAATAATAAAAACACCACAATCTCTAGCTTTATATAT
Source organism: Populus euphratica (assembly GCF_000495115.2). Taxonomy (NCBI): domain Eukaryota; kingdom Viridiplantae; phylum Streptophyta; class Magnoliopsida; order Malpighiales; family Salicaceae; genus Populus; species Populus euphratica. The sequence goes on along the minus strand of NW_011499845.1, from coordinate 2,691,909 downwards.
ATATTATATATAATACAGTGTAGAATAGTATGGCCGACACCATACACAACTCAAAACTGAACAAGGAGAAGAGTTAAAAAAACACCGCTTCATGTTGCTTTTTAGATCGCTGGTCAGCACAGGCAATACTGACAAGAAGTTGTTGAGTATTTACTGATGGCGTTCTCCGCCTTGTTTTATAGCTGATTCGTGACGGAGTTTTGCACGCTGCAAATAATGTAAAGAAAGAAATACGCGAGGAGCACTCTCTATCCACGAATTCATGACTCGTATACATGTACAAGTAGGCAGGGACGATACTAATTTGAGCTGGCAGGGGCCTGCAAGGAAAAAAAATAAATTTACAGCCTTTCTTCTTTTATAAATTAGATTTTTAACTCTTAAAATAAATAAATAAATAAATTTTGCCCCCTCTATAATTTTTTTCTTTAGTTTCACCCTCCTAAACTAATTTTCCTAGCTACACCCTCCAAGATCCTATTTATTTTTATTTATGTTTTAGAAGTGTTTTTGAAAAAAAATAATTTTTTTACTTTAAATTAATATTTTTTTAGTATTTTAATAAAATAATATAAAAAATAATTTTTTTAAAATAAAAATATATTATTTTAATAGAAAATATTTTAAAACGAGACTTCTAAACTCCTTAAATCCCTGAGACTCCGGGGTCAGGGAGGGATGCTGTATTTAGGAGTTAATAAAGGCCTCTCGACACTGACGGCCCAGAAGAAAAGGGTGTGCTGGTGAAGAACCCACCTGGGGGCTAGGCTTTCCTGCACAAATCGGGCAGGAAATCCTAGCTGTTTTGCTCGCATTGCTGATTTTTTTTTATTATTGTTATTGTTATTTCTTTGCAATGTTTTCCAGGTGTCTTAAAGTTGTGCACCACGCGCAGATACACGAACATGCTGTCTAGTCTTTTGAGGTTTTTTTTTTTTTTTTGACTTGATAAATAATAATAGAATTGAGGATTGCAACGTATCATTTAAGCCACGGCACTTTAATTGGAAGAAAAAAGATCTCCTTTTCTTTTTATTACAGAAGAAAGGTTCGAAAAGGAATTCTTTTGGAGGTAAAGTGAATATTAATAGCAACTGAATCATGTCTCATCGGCAAATATGTCTCTCCTTTTAAATGACCTCCAATGCACAAAATGTTATGGTCTGAGGCGGGAAAGAAAAAATACGTACTGGATTGGTTTTAGATTAATTAATACAGTCATTCCAGGGATTCGTATTAAAAAGAAAAACGTAAATTCTGCGTACCAATATAATTTTTTTAAAAAGATAATTTTTCTTTTAATATATTATTAATTTTTAGAAACTTCACTTTATGTCGACAGGTTTGGTGAATTTAAATTTTTAATTTTTTTTAATATGAGCTGATTGAGAATTAAGTTACATAATTTATTTTGTTTTATTTTCTACAAAACTGTTATATTTTTTTAAAAAAATAATTTAATTATTGGTTTGAAATCTAATTTTATGATTGTTTATTTTCACTGTTATATAGTTAAATAAATAATATTTAAAAAAAAACAAGTTATTAATCTCAATTGAGTCTTGGTTTGTGGGTTTGATGTATTAATCGAGTTACCTGATTTACGAGTTTAGCGGGTTTATTTATCAAACCTTGTATTTTTTTCCTTTATTTTTAAATTTTTTTTATTTCACTCTTTTTTAATATTGATTTTGTTGGGAAATGAAATTCATGATTTATTTTTTTCCACTCCATATAAAGTTACCACAATCCCAAATAAATATTTTTTCTTATAGTTTGTACTTGATTTTGCAAGTATCTAATTTTATCATAAAATAAAATAAAAATAAATTACAAAAACAATAAATTTATTAAGTTCGTAGAAGTCCATGATTTAGGTTACAAGGTGACCAAAATTGATCAAATCTAGCATTATTTGAGTATAACAAAATTATCATTTTAAAGTTTTTTATAAGCTATGTCATGTTTTTATCAAATATTTAAATGACTCATTAAAATAAATAATTTACTTTGAATCAGCTTTTATGCAATTTAATTTGAAATTTAAGTTAAGTAAAAAGTAAAATTAATATCTTTCAAAATCATTTGATTAGATGATATTGTCCAAAAAAATCTTCATATTTTTTATATATTTTAAAGTTTTTTTAAAAAATAACCCAGCTTGCAACTAGCGAATATACTAGTATAAAAGCATGTGATGTACATTTTTTTTATTTTTAAAAAAATAATAATACTTAAAGGGTTACTAGACTTTTTTTTCAATGCGTAAAGGGGTATTTTGGAAAGCAAAAGGAGTAATTCAAGTTTGTAGAAAAAGAGTTTAAAAGATGAGATTATTGGGTAAAAAAGGGTGGAATAAAATTAACCAGTCTTTCATTTATTGTTACTTTTTCTGATTTTTTTCAATTTTCTTGAAATAATATTTTACAATTTTTTTTCGTGCTATTATAAACAGGTTTCTTTTATTAGATTTTGCAACGAAAACCCGTGCTAAGTCGGAGGTTTCTTGGGCTATGGCAAATTACTGCGAGGGGATCCAAACGATCCAAACGATCCAAACATGTAATGGACCAACTGGGAATCCATTTCCCGCCTAAACTTATCACTCTGCTGTATTTGAACTGTCGGATCAGGGCCCAAGAACACGTCTGGGTCAAACTGCAACACTGCGTTCCACTTCACTTTCGTTAGATCTAACTGTCCCCTTTTTGCTTGTTTATTTCTTTTTTATTAAGATGAACCCCGTGTATTTATTTCTTTTTTATTAAGATGAACCCCGTGTAATCTTACCTCTGACAGTATAATTTAACAGACGTGATCAGATGTAGAGAGTCACCAATCATCGACACAGGATTTGTAAGAGACCTTTTCCCAAATGCTGCGACATAGCCTTCCCTTGTCCTTCACTCTTTTTTGTGGGAAATAATTAGAGAGTAGAAAATGGGCATTTACTGGAAGGGATTACATGCAAGCTACTCCGAGGCAGTCAGATACTTCCGGCCAGTGGAAGGGCTAAAAAAATGTACACAGGCCTGGTTCAATAGTTGTATACAGTATACTTGATATGTCCAGTTTCAATAATAGCAATGCGAAAACCTTTTCCAAGTCGGAGATGGAATCTGCACACACGGCTGCGACATCTAGACTACATGCACGAGAAATGCAAAGGTGCCCGGAAATTGCAACGGTGATTCACACCAAAAACAAGTGCTTGCAGAGATGAGACATGACTCACGAGTACTGGATTGATCGGATTGTAGCAGCATTTAATGCCCAAAGGCTCTGATAACTCACCGAGGCGCAGGGATGAATGAATCGAACGTGATTTTTAAGTATTTCTGTAAATCGACAAAGCTTTCGTCCATCAACAAATGTGTTGTAGATAACTTGAGGTTCATCTTGGTTTCGAGTCCTTTTCATCTCGACAATGACTACACGCGACCTCTCCATGCTCTTCACTCACCAAGGAAACATACATGTCATGGCCCGCCTTCATTACGAATTCATCTAACGTAGAACTAATTAATAAGAACAAAAGGGGAAAAAAAGTTGAAAATCATAGGTACAGCTCTAAATCTTATCTGCTCAATCATATGCGCTTTCATTGAGTTGTGAGTAGGAAGACAAGGGCAAGCATTCATTGAGTTGTGAGTAGGAAGACAAGGGCAACTTCCTACATAATTCCTCGTCAATATTGCCTGGGAGATGTCCAAATCCCACCCTACCCTAGCTTGTTAATTTTTCTCCCGTGTAATTCGTATTGATACTAATCGAAGTCACAAAAAAGTTTCCTTTCAGGTCAGAAGTTTTCTGGGTCTTATCCAGGGGATTCCGACCACTGTTCATTGAATTTACATGTTAACCATGCAGCATCAAATTCACTTGAAGCCATACAATTCTTCTCGAACTTTGGATAATAAAAAGTTTAGAAAGATATCATAGAGTTTGGGAATTGTTAGCAACTAGCAAGTAGACTCTTGAATTGGGAAAAATAAAAAATAAAAAAATAATTGTATTATAGCATTTCTATAAACTGAATCTAGTTCTTTAACAGGGTTGAATCATTGACTGTGGTTAACTGACCAACATTTTACCAATTTAAATTTTAATGTTAACTAAATATTAAACAATTTTTTTTTTCAAATTTCAATTCATGACCAAATCCTTGAATGTTTTCATGATGCTAGCTAATTTAAACAACATGCCCGTGTGTGCATGTCTGATCAATTTCTAAACCATCCATCTTCGATTCTATTATCAAATCTAGATCTAAAAATATCCATAGAACTTTTTATCAACTTCATAGTCGGATTAAATCTGATTTGAGAGTACAAAAACCTTAAATGTTTTGAAACTTTTTGCAACTTGTCCCCACACACACACATTATATACACAAACAGTAAAATGCAGAAGAAGAACTGTGCAATTTCCCTTTCAATTCGATCAAAAACAATACATGCGGGTATGATATTAATTGATACAGAGCTGGGGGCCTGTTACGTACATCTAGAGTTCAAAAGCAATTTTATCCTTCAGTTTTTGGGGCTTATTTTAAAATATTTTTTTTATTTTTTAAAAAATATTTTTGTTATCAACATATTAAAATAATTTAAAAATATATATATAAATATAATATTTAAATATTGTAGCCATGTATATCATTTTTGTTTTCATGGGTTCGTACGTGTGTCCAGCTAGCTAGCCGCATGTAAAGTAACACCCCTCCTCTATGTGAGAGAACTAGTTATATTCCTCTTCAGCCTTGCACGCACACTAGTGCAATTATGCAAATAGTGGCTCGTTTTATTGTATCCGTATACACCAATTTTAATAGAGTCATTATCTCTGACAGGAATTATTTTTGTGTCAGGAGTTTGCTTCGGATTAAAGGTACTCGGAGATAGCGACGGTGAATAGAATGCACATCCATTTGCACGCGCTTTCCGATGAGGTTGGGGGGCACGTATTGACTTCCATGTGAATAACGCAATACAGATTTATATAAGTATATACATATCTTGAACTCCAACATATCCTTGAAAAAGAAAAATGATTTAAATGTCTTTTATTTTTACCGTGAAATATGCATGAAAAATCTCTAAATGCATGCGAGTTTAAGAATCAAAATATTTTTAATTGAGTGGGTTTGTTTTTGAGGTAGTTTTTATTGTTGTGATTTAAAAAATATATAATTAGATATTGTTAGTTTGATTTAGATATATGTTTAGTAAAAATTATGATTAATATTTATATGCATCTAAAAATATATATAAAATGTTTGGTTGTGTTTGCTTTTCAAAAATAGTTTTTACATGAAAATACATCAAAATATTTTTTTATTTTTTAAAAATTATTTTTGATATCAACACATCAAAATGATTTGAAAATACCAAAAAATTAATTTAAAGTAAAAAAATAAAAAATTTTCAAATAAAAAAAAATATTTTTGAAACACAATAACAAATAAAATTTTACAAAACTTAATTAAAAAAATATGTAAAAATTGCTTCATAAAAATTGTATTTCAAACTTAATTTTTTAATAAATTTCATAGTATAAAATATAATTTGATGTATTTTTGTATTTCTTACACAGCAAGTGTAAAAAATAAAACTAAATAAACAGGCCTAAAACTAAAACATGTATGATGAACCTGACTATATACATCCATTTTATCAACTAACAAATGAATATCTCAAGAAAAAAACAGACAAGTGTTTTAAGATTGGAAGCCTCCGATTTCGTGTATAAAAAAGGAAGCCTCCAGGAAATGAGAATCATGCGTGTTTTATAAAAAGAAGTAACAATAGCAGGAACAATAATACATGTGGACGAGGAGGCTGCAATATTACAAATTATAGCGGCATGATTTCGCCTTGGTTCTATCCGAATATTGGTTCTAATTATTGATTATAACCATAAAGTGGTGGCCATACCACATGGGATGTCTCTCTCGTGCGATAGAGTTATCAAAATATACATAATCACAGATAATAATGTCAGTGAAATAATTCCAAAACTTAAAAAAAGATGCATAGCTCCATCCAATCAGGAAAATGGGCTGCTGCCTCTCAAGTTCCTCAGTCCTTCATCACGCGTAAAATCATGTGGTGGTCGGTGATGATTGATCGAGGAATGCACCAAGCTACCATGAAAGTGAAGGTGGAGAACATAAATTACAGAGAGTGAGGATGTATAAAAAAGCAAGATGCCGCAAATGTTTGCCCATGTCTTTAAAGGAGAGGTTTATCTGCTTGCATGGAAATGCAATCTCTCAGTACATGCATTGCTGGCAGGTGGCAACTCCTCTTTTTTCCATGTGGAATGTTTTCTTTGTGCAAAATAGGAATATCTATCAATCAATCAAACATTAAGGAATAATTATGTTCATTTTGACTGTAATTAGATTAGAAAGAGCTCCTTTTCATGTTCATTGCACTTAAAAATATGTAGTTAAATCATGAATAGACTGTTCGAGTTTTGGAAAGGTACGGGAGAAACAAAAACAAAAGAGAGTAGGCAAGAGTTCACAGAACTTGTCCAATAATATCTCACAAGAGTCTTGGAAGGGACAGGGTATTTGCTCATAGAATTTGTTACATGTGATCCTTGCAAAGGACAAACATGGAAAAACTAGATTAAACTTATAGGGCATCAACGAACCTGCTGTGATGTTTTTTTTTTAAAAGATTCTCTTTGATTTAAATGTGTTATGTTACAAGTTTGACTGTACCTCAATTTCTTAATTATCATGAAAAGATTCTCATTAATTTTTCTTAAAGAATTTTTATTCGGTTTAGCTTGTATATGTCAATTATTCTTATAAATCTTAAAATTAATAATTATATAAACTTTTAGTTACTTTAAAATTTATAAAACTAATAATTTCTAGAAAATAAATCTGGAATCTCATCACCAAACCCATATGTTTCACCACCACATGAGCTGTAAAATATTTCTGACAATCTTATTGTTGAAGGTTAAAGTTAAAGAATTCTTGGGCAGGCAAAAGTTAAAGAGTAGATTTACATGCACTCGTTTCTTTCCTTGTGAGATAGTATAACTTGCAAGTTAGGTTTCCAGCCTTGTGACTTTGTAACATTATTCCAAGCAGAAGAACTCAGTCGAGGGTCCGCATTCCACAATCCATGAAACTAGAGGACTCATTCTAGAAGTTAGCGAAGATCTTCGGGCAATCAAGATTTGCTGACTACAGAAACATGAAAAAATAACCCATTCAAGCTAGCTACCAGAGTGGCCTGTTAGAATGAATTATCAGCTATGAATACACAGATTTTTAACAATTACTGCTTCTATCAATGCTAGCATTAATTTCTACCGCAACATCACGCTGCATGAAATGTTAGCTGCGCTACGCTACTTTCTCATAAGATTAATGCAAGTTAACGAAAAATGCATGTGAAGTTCAACCTAAAATATGTGCATTCTATAGTGTTTAATGTCGGTTCAGAGGAAAAAACAACCGGGACAATCAGCAGGTGGGGGGAGACCGTAGAATTTTTGCAAACTAAATTATAACCAACCTAGCTAGGAATCTACTGGGCTGGTGGCTTGCAGCTGTTTCAGGAGGTCATCATTTCGAGTGCATCTTTACGCACTATATCATGTGAAAAAAAAAGGGGGGAAAGTGGGTTTCACATCATTGCTGGTGCTCGTCATATATTGGCAAATACTTACTTGTGCTGCACTGATAGGCTGATGATGTAGGCTTCCTGAAGGAAACAAATGCGCGCAGTCCAATTTGTCTGGAAAACACATCCATGAAATTTGCACCGCACAAGTGAGCTCTCGATATGTTAATCTCATAAAGGTCTCGTGTATATATATGAATTTCTAATCCTTTTTGTTTTTGATAGGTTACTAAATCATAACCAAATTCAACCTCTAGAAGGTTCTTAATTTGTGGTTACCACAGAAGTTCTTGAGTTTTGTGCTTATGAAAGCCAAAAATCTTGCATGTTACCTTCCAATATTCACCCACCAAATGAGAAAGAGAGAGATTCCTTCCCGCTAAAAAGAATGGTCTTTTTCTTGCGTTGTTACCTTCCTTATCCATCACTCCAGCATTTTTTATCCTAAAAAGATTGGTCTTTTTTTCTTGTGTGCGTGTAATATTTTGAGTTATGCATCGCCAATTAAGTGGCACTAGGGGAAATTTCAAGAAAAAACATTTCTGTATTTTGAGGATATACCACCACAGCTAAAAAAAACCCCTTTACCAGTCCCTTGATTCTATCTTCCTCTCTAACAATAACTCAAAATATATCAATATAATTAACAGCAATGATAGCAATTAGGAGAAAAGATTAGATTAATTAATCAATGCCAATTGGCCAAGTTAGATGCGTGTGTCATGGTCACTCCTCGTGGTCTCGTTAGCAAAAAGTAATGCCCTTCACAAGAATTTGTATGGCAGACCCCAACCTCTCCATGTTACAACATACACTTCAGAGTTCATTTATGTCCCCACTCCCTTCCCTTTTATATAACCCCACATCTCTGCCATTCCCCTTCTTCAATGTCTCATCAGCTCTTCCTTTCCCTCCTTCATTAACTATCCCTCTCTGTTCCATTTTCTCATAAGCCCTCTTGTCGCATACCACTTGTACTTTACGCATTAACTTGATTAAAAATACCCTACAACACACATTTTCAACAGAAATGTGCAGCTTTAAGGCTAAGGTGACCACAGGAGTTGATACAACACCGGCAGTGGCTAGAATCAATGGCCGGCCGGTCCTTCAACCTACGTGCAATTTAGTTTCTACGCTTGAAAGGCGTAATTCTCTAAAGAAAAGAGCACCAAAGTCTCCTCCTCCTCCTCCACCACCACCAACTTTTTCTAATAAAACCAACAAGGCCTCGCCTCCTTTATCTCCAATGTCGAAGTCTCCTAGATTACCAGCTATTAAGAGAGGAAGTGATGCTAATAGCTTGAATTCAAGTTCTGAGAAGGTCGTGATCCCAAGAAACACTACAAAGACACCGACTTTAGAGAGAAAGAAGTCGAAAAGTTTCAAGGAAAGTAGCGTTGGGAGGGGAGTGCATTCTTCTTTTATTGAGGCATCATTGAGTTATTCTTCCTCTTCGATTGTTGAGGCACCAGGAAGCATTGCCGCAGTCAGGAGAGAACAAATGGCACTCCAACATGCACAAAGAAAGATGAGAATTGCTCATTATGGAAGATCAAAGTCTGCCAGGTTTGAAGATCAAGTTGTTCCTAATGATTCTTCAATCACTATGGCAACAAAGACTGATCAGGAAGAAGAAAAGAGATGCAGTTTTATCACAGCAAATTCAGGTAAGGAAAAAAAGAAGAAATGAAGTTGGCCAAATGTTTGTTATGTTCCTGAGGTTAAATTTGGTGAAAATAATTTTGAACTTGAATGAGACATCCTCTGATTATGTTCCAAACTTCCATTGTTTTTGTGTTTAGATCCCATCTATGTTGCTTACCATGATGAAGAATGGGGAGTTCCAGTCCATGATGACAAGTAAAGACTGTCCCTTTCTTTCTCTGTCCCGTTCAATTGCACAAAACCAGCTTGCTTTACATTCCTATATTTCTTGCAGGATGTTATTTGAATTGCTAGTTCTAAGTGGTGCTCAGGTTGGTTCAGACTGGACTTCAATCTTGAAGAAACGCCAAGACTTCAGGTGGGTTGTTTTTTCATAGAAAAAGACACCGAATTACATTTTTTTTATTGTTTCTCAAAATTAGCGAAAGATAATGTTTCCTCTTCTGCAGAGATGCATTTTCAGGATTCGATGCAGGAATTGTGGCCAACATTTCCGAAAAACAGATAATGTCAATCAGTGCAGAATATGGGATTGATATGAGCCGAGTTCGAGGTGTTGTGGACAACTCTAACAGGATTCTTGAGGTAAACAATTAATCTAGCTTCAAAACTCGCAAATCATTTGTCTTTTATCGCATCTTTTTCAGAATCCGCCCTGGTCCTTCTCTTCTTGGCATTCTTTCTGCACATAAAAGACGTGATCTTGCATCTTCCAAACCTTCAAAAGAACCTTTTTATTCGGTTTAAAAAGATCATGTTTAAGAGTTCATCGTTAATAAAAAAAAATGCAATGACTTGATTAGTATCAACAGCTTGTTAATTGGTCTTCCCTTTTTCCTCTGATTTAGTGAAAAGTGGTTGCCAAGCAAGCTCCGACCCGAACTCATGGTGATGGGGTACCCCACATTTTATGTCAATACCCATGGCACAAGGGGACCCTTGTTATTTAATTAGACCTTGTTTTATTAAAATAAAAAAATTGATAGTCTTCAATATTGATTAGCAAGACCTGCATTGCTAGTTTGTTTTTTGTTTTTTTTTTTTGTGAGTGATAATATCTGTGACAATATTGCAGATCAAAAAGGAGTTCGGGTCATTTGACAGATACATAAGGACATTTGTCAATAACAAGCCTATCTCCACCTCGTACAAATTTGGACACAAGATTCCAGTGAAGACATCAAAATCAGAGACTATAAGCAAAGACATGGTTAGGAGGGGGTTTAGGTTTGTTGGTCCGACCATGGTTCACTCGTTCATGCAAGCAGCAGGGTTAACCAATGACCACTTGATCACTTGCCACAGGCACATTCCATGCACCTTAATGGCAGCCGCCCGCAGGCCTACCGAGGCACAAGCTCAATAGACTCAAATTGACATTAAAAAGGGACAGAAGAATTAACAAGACATAAAGAAAGTACGCTAAAACGCATATATAGTTAAGCCCATTTTCTAACCTGGAATGGTTGTGTGTGTTGTTAGATAGGAGGAGAAATTAAAAGGGTTTGTGACTTTCTGAGATTCCCTGAGATTTTTTTCTCTTTAACAGTTTGAGTGTGTTGAAATAGATTAGGGAGAAGAAAGGGTGGCGTAGCGTTGTGGTGGAGGAGACAGATAGCATGTGCGACCGGGAGGCAATGGCATGTGTGGGGTGCCAGTTGCTTTTTATTCCATGTGGCCTAGCACACTTGCGTTATTTGAGGGGTTTTCCTTTTACAGGCTGTGTGAGATGCTTGTTGAAGGAGGGTAGGACCGCCTACCATCACCTCCGTCTCCCTCTCCTTCTCTTTAGTTGTTTTGTGTTTGAGTTTGTAATTCTCCTGTATTTTCTAACCTTGTAGCTTTTGGGAGAATATTATACCCCAAATGTGAAATGTATCTTGGATTTGGTGTGCCATTTCTTAGTGTTGTTTATTGCACTTGTCATGTGCTTCTGAAGTGCTTTCTTTTTAAATATATCCTTTTATGATTTTTAACCATGTATGAGATATCTTCTCCATGTGCCCCCTGTCCTTTTCATGCGCTCTAAGTTATATATCATAGAAAGGTATCTCGCTATTAGGGCCTCTTACAGAGGAGCTAGTCACCGAAAGCCCTCGCCGGAATTTAGTTCTTTTCAAGCATTTCTCGAAGATCTTTCTCGATTGGCGAGGGCAGTGCAGGTCCGGAGAGATCCCTTTTTTTTTTTTTTGGTATCGCCATGAAATAAGGAAGCCCGACATAGAGCAGTCGACTAAAAATAGAAGACTGCTGGCCTGACCTTCGTTGCTCATCTTTATGGTCTAAGCTGTATTACTTATTGTTGATGCCACAAGAGAAGCGCATACTCTTCAAGAATTTTCATTGGACATCAAGAGAGTGGGCGGGAATTTGACTTCTCTTGCCTTTAATGGGAGGCTCCAATTATCGTGCCCTCGGAGCGTGTTTGGTACGGGTAGTTTTTGTAACTGTAATTTGAAAAAAAATTATTTTTAATTAAAATTTATTTAATATTTATATATATTTAATTAAAATTATAGTTAAAATTAAAGTTAAATAAAAAATAATTTAATATATTTGATTAAAAAAAAATTTAAATGTGGATTAAAAATACTTTTTAAATTGAAATTATAAAATAACTAAATATATATATATATATTAATATTGATAATTTTTAATTTAAATATTGTAGATTTAATTATTTTATTATATAATGAAATAAATAATATTTTATTTAAAATATTTTTTATTATTTTATTAAACTATTTATAATTCTATCACATATAAAATTAATCCAATAAAAATTACAGTTTTTATAATTTTTTAAGTGTGTAGGTAAGTATATTATCAAGATTAAAATTAAAATTATAATCAAATTTTATAAATATTACACTATTTTGTAATGTCTTTCTAATTTTATTAAATAATACTAAACATTAATATTTTAAATAAAATAGAAAATTAATATGTTTACTGTTCACTTTTACATGCAGAGTGAATTAATTCACTCTGCTTGGCTTTTCTTCCTTTCCAAGTTCATCGAGTCCATCCCCACTCACCAATATCCTCTGTTGTGTTTCCTTCGTCATCCCCCCAAGTTCTGGCCCTAGCTTTTCCAGCTCTGCCTGGGCGACTGGTGCACTTCCTCTGGTAACAGGGGCTGATCCATTTTCATCATCTTCTTTGTTTTCTGGAGTCTCGAATGCCTGTTGGGAAGAACATGATGGATCGTCATGGGGATGTCACTGGACTATTTGGTGCACTTATGCTGATTAAAATCTTGCAGAACAAAGAATGGCATAGCTTTAGAAGCAGTTTATAGTTGCTTTCCATTCACTTGCGTTTTAAACACAAAGAACACCAAACCCCATAAACAGTAAATCATATTTTATACTTTATCAAACACCAATTTTTCTGTGATTTGCTTCAACCACATAAATAAACACCCTCGTACTCTAGTTCATAGCATCTTGGGCTTTCGTCTTTGTGATGAAATCAACATTTCCGTTTGAAAACACCCCGAGACCATACCATAGAGAGATTGTTAAAAACATGTTCACAAAATCATGTTACAAATCTAGAAACATGAAAATAAGTAAATAACCTTTGTGTGAATCGCCTCTCTTGCAGGATGACAATACTTTTGCCTGTAACTTGTTCGGAAATACGATGTTAAGGATTCCGATGACTTTCCATGGTTTTGGTGTCTGCAGGCACTAAATGCGCGTTTAATAATACGGCGCGATGTATTTTATAAAATGTTTTTATTAAAATATTTTTTAATTTTTAATATTAACATATTAAAATTATTAAAAAACACCTATAAAAATACCAATTTAATACTAATACTTTTTAAGAGAGAAAATGATTTGAAAATAAAAAACTACCACAACAGTAAATTTCCATGTTTTTTTTTTAATTTTTAATACCAGTTGATGAAAATCATTAAAAAATTTAAAGACTAAATTTCCATTTTTTTTAATTTTTATTATCAGTTGATGAAAATCATTAAAAAATTTAACATAAATGTATAGAATCATAAAAAAAGCTCCTGCAAAAAAACTAAATAAAAAATAATTTAAAAAGTAGAAGCAACCACTATGTCAAACCAATACTTAAACTCCATTTCCACTATATTTTTATGTCATTAATAATAGAACATTAAAAAATATATTTCATAGGAAAGGAGTTTGAATGTAAAGAAAAAAAAAAGCAAAAATTTAATGGCATGTAAACCCAGCAACATCGAAGCAAATCAAATTGGGTTAACGTTTAGGTTCTTTACTTTCTGGCCCAACTTAGAAGAAGCCGGAAATAAAATGCTTACAACCCACAACCCACTGCGTAGTATGTAGAGAGAGACCAAGACGCTACATTACATAGGGCTTTCTTTTCTTCCTCAACGATCGATTCCCTTCCCTTCCACTCCCATTTTCCACTCTCTTCATACACATTTGAATCAATACCCTTCCACCCCCCCACTCTCTATCCACAAAATCATAAAAAAATCGAATAAAGTGCGTTTCTGTTTTCAACTAGTGCATAGCCATGCACATCTTCATCACCGACGATGACCTCGCGCGGCACTCAAACGACGCGTCGTATGTGGCCGCGAAGGCCGACGAGTTCATCAGAGGATTACAGAGCGAACTCGAAAATGTGAGGGCTGCGGCCGATGCGGCGTCGATCACCGCGGAACAAACCTGTTCGCTTCTCGAACAGAAGTTCTTGGCTCTTTCTACCGAATTCTCGAAGCTCGAGTCTCAAAACGCACAGCTTCAGTCCTCTCTCGATGATCGCCTCTCAGAACTTGCTCAGGCACAGGCACAGAAGCATCAGCTTCACTTGCAATCTGTAAGCATTCCTATTTTCAGTTTCAGTTTCTTTGCAATGCCTACATGCCTTTTTTCCAAGCTTTTAGGGTTGTTAATTGTTTATTGTTTTGTAGATTGGAAAGGATGGGGAGATAGAAAGGTTGACGATGGAAGTTTCGGAATTGCACAAGTCGAAGAGGCAGTTGATGGAGTTAGTGGAGCAGAAGGATTTGGAGATTAGTGAGAAGAATGCTACTTTCAATGGTTATCTTGACAAGATTGTAAGTTGCCTCTGGTTGTTATTCTCTTTGGCTCTTTGATTATCCTGGCATAACTTCGCCTTAGCTTATTTTCTAATGGATGTGAAGGTCAATTTGACTGATAGAGCAGCAAATAGGGAGGCTCGAATAAGCGAACTTGAGGCAGAGTTGGCCCGTTCTCAGGCTACTTGTACTCGTCTTTTGCAGGTTGGTTTTGCGTGAATGCATGCATGGATTTATACGTGTATGTATATCTGTACGTCATACGCATACAAATTGGCTAACCTTTCCACTGTTTGGGCAAATTGGCAGAGCCATAATAGATAGTGCACGAGTTTTGTTTGGATATCCTCTCCTCTTGTTCTGTGCAGCAGCTTGATATGCACATATATTTCATTCATTTTGCAAGGATTAATACCCATTTACTATTAATGTTAATGTTAATGTTACTGGCTTTCTGTTCATATATATTGATTATTTGTACGCTTGTCTTACGTTCAGTCTGTCTAGAGTGGCATGTTGTTTAATGTTTAAAGTCTGGATTTGACCAGGAGAAAGAACTTATTGAGAGGCATAATGCATGGCTAAATGATGAATTGACTGCCAAAGCTGACACTCTCATGGAGTTACGCCGAAGGCATGCTGATCTTGAGGAGGATGTATCTACCAAGCTTGCAGATGTAATTGACTTTTATATGTTCTTTCTAGTTCTTTGTTCTTAACATTTTTCAGTAATTTTCTTTGCTGTATCTAATCTCATTGAATGATTTTAAACTCTTCAGGCAGAGAGACGGTTCAATGAAAGCTCTAGTTCATCAAAGAGGAGCATGGAAAGGGTGAAGGAGTTAGAACTGAAATTGACATCCGTGCAGGAGGTAAAATAGTTCAAAATTTTCATAAAAAATTGTGTTACATGCAATTGCTTTGGTGGCAGCTGGCTCATGAACTGTCTTTTGCCACTTGTGAAGGAATTATGCTCCTCTAGAGATGCTGCTGGAGCCAATGAAGAGCGATTGTCTGCTGAACTCTCAACTGTAAGTGTCATAATTATTTGATATCGATTGTATTTCTTCTTCTTCTTTTGGCATCGGGGTGGTGTGTAGAATGGTTGAGCTCCACATCTGTTTGCGTTTGAAAGAGTATGTGCTTGAATCTTTTCAAGTCTATGACTAAAAATAGAGACATTAAAATTTTTTATGTTGCTTTACCTGCTTTCAATTGCTGTATTTTGTTACAAGGATTGGGGGCTAGGATAAGGAGCAGGGTATTTTGCTGCAGATGCTGTGGAAAAGTTGTTAGGAATATAAGATGTGAAGGCCTTGGGGGGATGTGAGCTGCAAGTGGAGAGTGGTGGTTTTGGCAATGTTGTGCAGATGTCATTCGGTGTGAATGCTGATTGTGTTGGAGAAATGCATTGGGGTTCAGCACATGTAGTTGTACAAGATTTTGTAGCTTTAAAACCTTGTTTGGGATTTTCATCATGACTGTTTAGCCGTGACATGATGATTTGTTGGTACAATTTTAACAGGAAATGGTTATCTTAACCACTTCCTTTTCTTTTATGGCTTTGTTCATATGGAATACTGGGTGAAAAAAAATTACTGGCTTTCATTATCTTGTTTTAAGTTGACAAGAGACTGAATTCACAGTGAAGAGGAGGTTGAGTTGATTTTTGCTGCCGATGTATCAATTGTGGATATCTTGGTAGTTCATTGGGATTCAATTCGAGCCATTTAATTTTGTAGTTTGACTTTTTTTTCCTTCCCCCTTTTTCTTTCAAGTGTTCTTTTCTTTTTGTTTCTTAGTTATACTCCTTGTTTGCTTTTCCAGTATCTGGCCTTCCATTCTTTCCTCTATGGAGGCAAATCTGCATTTTGTCTAATACCTTATAAGTGCTGCTACTTTAATTCCTCTGTTTTCTGTCCAGTCAATTGTCTTTCTGGCTGTGAAAAGTTATTTTTGTAGGCACTTCTCTTTATATGCTTGTTTTCTAGTTTGGATAATTTCCTTTGGCTGTTATCTCACTGGATTTTATATTAGAGAAAAGAAAGAGCATTATTTCAAACAGCAGTGTAGTGAAAAATCAAAGTAATCATAAGTCGATTTGGTCAAGGATTTTATAAATAGAGTTGATTAATGTCTACTCGCTGTGACTTCTTAAACTCTAAGCTTCTAATGTTTTGTTTAGGTTATTTCATGACTGCCTCAACCCTTCTTGTTACATTGACAATTTCGGGTTCAATCAGTATTCATTATTATGTCTTGCATTAGATAATGACTTGTGAAATGGAGAAAATTTTGCCTATAATGTACCGAATCTTAATTTTTTAATAATTATTTCCCAACCATTTAGGTAAATAAGCTTGTTGAATTGTACAAAGAAAGCTCTGAGGAATGGTCTCAAAAGGCAGGAGAGCTCGAGGGCGTGATCAAAGCTCTAGAAGTGAGATTTTTATTCCTGTAGATTTGTTGAATTTGATCATTCGAACTAATAAATACATTTGCATTGATTCTGTATGCTAATTTTTGTTGCTTTTGCAAGCAGACACATTTGAGTCAAGTTGAAAATGACTACAAAGAGAGATTGGAGAAGGAAATATCTGCTCGAAAACAATTAGAGAAGGTCTGCTGGCGTCTGTTACCTCGCTTTCTGACCAGTATTTGTTTTTTGGATCAGCTTAGTAGGGTTTCCATTCTGTTTGTCTGGAAGTGTCAATTAGATGCTCTGTCTTTTCAAATAGATCCATTTTTTTAATAAATCTTCATGGCAGTTGATTCCCATTATCCGCTTTATTTTTCTTTTGTTGTTATTTTGTTACCTTTTGCTGTTAAGCATGCTGTGGACTCTCTTTCTTTGCTTCTTGTTCTTTGAGAATTTCAACACAGCTTTGGATTAAGAACTTGGACTGTGAGGATTGGCCATGGTTCAGAAATATGCAGCTAGTTGTAGCTAGTTATGGAGTTTTAATTTTATTAGTTCTTTTGGACAAATATTTTGGGAAAGAAACATGAGTTATATCAACTTTACCTGGCCGAGAGAAGTTTTTTCATTTTGGGCATGCATCAACTCCATTTGTCTTCTCAGCAATTACCATTTGTTCTGCTAATATGATCAGTTCTTGTTCACCATCCATTCTTTTTGGCAGAAAAGATAACAGTGTTTAGTTTGAGTGTTAATCATGTGGGGTGAGTTGTTTGAGTGCTTTTATTTTCATTATATGGGTTTTTGTTTTGTTTGTTATAGGAGGCGGGGGATTTGAAAGACAAACTTGAAAGGTGCGAAGCTGATATTGAAAGTAGCCGGAAAACTAATGAACTGAGTCTTCTTCCTCTCAACAGTTACACTACAGAAAGGTATGTTTTGATTCTTTTTTTAAATCATGGCTATTGCATGTCTATACGGTTGCTATTCATGGATGAATTTCTAGTCTCCTCACATGGGCTTATTTATCTTATGAAAAAGGTTTGTATTTATTCTTCTATTCCTTTTGTGTTATAAGAAAAACTGCTACCTTTGATTCAAAGCTCTCATTTGTATTGTTTAAAATTCATTTTGGATTTTTATTTTTTTTTTTATTATTAGTGATTATGGGAATCATTCAATACGTTTCCAATTTGATGGGGTTGTAACTTTTTGGGACTTCTCCAACTTTTTAAAGAAGTTGATGTTTGGAGATTTAACCTATAAATCTTTTCTTGTTTATCTTACTCATTATTCCACCTCTTCCTGATGCTAATCATATACTGTTGCCATTCATGGATGAATTTCTAGTCCCCTCACATGGGCTTATTTATCTTATGAAAAAGGTTTGTATTTATTCTTCTATTCCTTTTGTGTTACAAGAAAAGTTGCTGCCTTTGATTGAAAGCTCTCATTTGTATTGGTTAAAGTTCATTTTAGATTTGGATTTGTACTTGTATTATTTTTTATTATTAGTGATTACGGTAATCATTCAATATGTTTCCAATTTGATGGGGTTTTAACTTTTTGGGACTTCTTCAACTTTTTAAAGAAGTTGATTTTTGGAGATTTAACCTATAAATCTTTTCTTGTTTATCTTACTCATTATTCCACCTCTTCCTGATGCTAATCATATACTTGTGGAATTATGTGATATTCTTGCCATAACGTTTTAACCCTGATAATTTTGTAGGTCTTTTCTGGTTCATCTTACTTGTACTTGTAACCAGTCCCAAGGCTAATCTTATATGCGTTTATATACGATGCTCATAACATGATGGATTTTTTCATTGCATTGTGTCAAAGCTAATCAATGTGTCATGTTTTAAAGAGGGCTGGCCTTTTTCTTTGTCTATATTGTTTTCATTTTTTTCTTTTTGAATTTTACGAAGTGCCAACTTGGTACATTTGCTTTAATATAGATTTCAATGGAATGGAATGCCTTTTCCCTTTTAAAGAAGAAGCCTTGGGTTTGCTTCCTGTTGTTTTCTTATTGTTGATTTGGAGGAATGATGTTTTCTTATGGTTGATTCGGAGGGAAGAAAACTGGATTTTTTTTTATTTATTTTTGGAGTGGAGGGGGTGGGCATCAAATTGTTATGATGATTTGTGGTTAAGCACAGAACCTATTCAATTTTATAGGCTAAGATTTGTTTTATGGAGGCACCCTCCTGTAATTGATTATAACATGGGAATTTGCTAGTAAATTTTCAATTGCTATTTGCATTATTCCGTTCTTTCTTTTATCGCAGATGGATGGATCCACTCAATAATGATGATCTTGCTGATGGTAACGGCATGGTTGTCTCCAAGATCCCAGTTGGTGTTTCAGGAACTGCATTAGCAGCTTCTCTGCTCCGTGATGGTTGGAGTGTGAGTTGATGCAAATATACTTATCCCATGTAGACTTACACTCGCACACATGTAGTGCAGTTTTGATTTTGTATTTTCATTTTTTCATGGCTACTAGCTGGAACATATTTATTGTAATTTTGATTTTGTATTCTCAACTTTTCTTGGCTACTAGCTGGCTAAAATGTATGCAAAGTACCAAGAAGCGGTTGATGCTCTTCGCCATGAGCAATTGGGAAGGAAGGAATCTGAGGCAGTACTGCAACGGGTATGCTCTGCACTTGTACCTATGATTTTATGTGGTAATCTGGTCCAGTGATAACATGCCATTGTAAATTAGATGCCTTTCGCTTCATCTTTTTTGGATGTCCTTTCCCCTGTCCTCTTCCTGCTCCTTGTTTTCTCAGATTGTGATATGTCTTTCATTTTGTTGGAAAATATTTTCTAAGTTCTGCAGGTTGTTCCATCAACTTTACTTAAGCACGCTGGTTTTCTTTTTGCAGGTTTTGTGTGAACTAGAGGAGAAAGCAGGTGTAATTTTGGATGAAAGAGGTAAAGACATTAAATTGTGAATTAAGAAATTTGACAAGCTAATGGATTCTCTCCCAATTTTTTCTCTTTTAAATTCTTGCCTAATTTGTTTTCAGATGCGTGGAGATTTCATGACTCTTCTTGATTAGTTCATGCATTTATGCTTTTGGTCTAAGAGGAATATATGTTTGTTGCTAGTATAAATAGGCTAGCAACATTAAGGGAGTTTATTCAGTTGAATGATTTCTTGAAAAAGATTGAGCCCTTTGAAGACATACTGACATACATAGAGGTGACTCTATGATGCTCAAGGCTGATGCCATTTAGAAGATAAGGCACTTGAGCAAAAAATGAACCGGTGATTTAATATCCATGATTCCCACCATCCAGATCCTGAGCTAGTCACCTTTACCTTTTAAGTTTATTATTTACAGCAAATGCTTGATTATTTACAGCAAATGCTTGATAAGATCAATCTATTCACATATGTTTTCTCTTGAGGCATGAAATTTTGTTTTGCTGATGGAATTGCTGTTCTGCAGTTGAATATGAGAGAATGGTAGAATCATACTCTGTCATCAACCAAAAATTGCAGCACTCATTTTCTGAACAGGCAAACCTAGAGAAAACAATCCAAGAATTAAAGGTTTGCAACTTATCTAACTCTGCATGTAGTGTGTTTCTGTGGCCACTTTTTGCTGATTAGTTGATACATTTGCTTTCCAGGCAGATTTGAGGAGGCATGAACGTGGTTACAGTTTGGCGCAAAAGGAAATTGTCGATCTTCAGAAACAGGTAGGGATCAGAGGACTTTTTGCCTCCATCATCCATTAGTTTTATGGAAAGCTTGTTTTCTTCTTATCTTGGTTGTAATTGGAATGACTTGATAAGATTCTTTGAGTATATATTTTATTCTTTAATGTCACTTTTGATGTTTATGATAAATGGTTTCCTTTTTTTCCCCCCGCACATCATAAGCAGTCTCCTACTCGTCCTTAGCATTGTTTATGATGTTTTAGGTGACAGTTCTTCTAAAGGAATGTCGTGATATACAACTTCGGTGTGGATCTTCTGGGCATGACCAAGTTGATGATAGTAAAGCCATTGCTCCTGTTGGAATGGATATGGAGTCTGATCCTGAAAATGCAATCTTGGAACGCCTTGTAAGTTCACCCCTTAACTTTTTCTGGAAGACTCATCCACATGAACTTTTTTCTTTTGGCAAAACTGATCAATCATTGATTTCTTGTTTGGTTGGGACTATATATTAAGACCTTCAAGGATATAAATGGGTTAGTTGAGCAGAATGTTCAGCTCAGGAGCCTTGTGCGTAATCTTTCAGATCAGATTGAAGATAAGGAGACGGCGTTCAAGGTACCTCAGAAGAATTTTAATTGAAGTAGCTATTGCTTATAGAGGAGCTTGGGTATCTAACAGTTTATGGTGCATGGATTGCAGGAGAAAATTGAAATGGAACTTAAAAAACACACTGATGAAGCTGCCTGCAAAGTTGCTGCTGTGTTACAAAGAGCTGAAGAGCAGGGTCACATGATTGAATCACTCCACACTTCTGTAAGCTTCGGTGGACTAACATATTGTGCTTCAATTGTACTTCTGTTCTCTTTCCATTAACATCACAATTTCTTTTTTTCCTCACATGCATAGGTTGCAATGTACAAAAGGTTGTATGAAGAGGAACACAAACTTCGCTCATCTTATTCCCGCTCTTCAGATGCAGCTCCAGGTTTTCCATCTTATCTTACTTATGTTTATTGCATGCTTGACATCTCTATACTGAAGTTTTCTGTAGCTGTCTTTATTAGAACTGACAGCTGGATGTTATTGTTAAAACTACTTCTCAAAAAATTGCAAAGTGCCGATACAGTTTGACTGCCTGTTCATGCTTGAAAAACTGTTCCCTTTTCTTTAAAGTATCCTTCACTCAGAAGCACACTATTATTTCCGATTATAAACTTCTTGTGGCTTTGCTATTCTTTGGCTATTGATCAACCTATTTCACCACTGATGACTCATGTAACTCTTACTGTGTTCCGTTATTCTTATAGGTGACTTGTGCATTTATTTATACATCTTTATTATCTCAAATAACAGAACAAAAGTCTTTTTATTTAAATATTTTTCTGCCTTGGTGTGTTTTGATAAATTTTTCTATAGCTTTGCACTCATATTCATCTTGCTAGGAGCATGAGCAGATATTTTCTATAGCTTTGCACTCATATACATCTTGCTAGTCATCATATGTGTTTGGATAATCATAGTCTTATTGATTGAGAATTGTTCATTGTGATGTCCAACGTTTATGAAAAATAAATATCCTAAGTACGTTTGAAATTTGCAGTATTCTTGATATTTCAAATCGTTATAATCTTTCCCACCAGTAGGCTAAAATACTTGGTATTCTGTATTATCTTGACCTTTTCTATTGTATGCTTCTGATATTACTTTTGAAATAAAATTTCATCATGTTTTAATATGTGGGCTTTAGTTTTTCCAGTCATATGCTTGTGCTTTGTGTCCCAAGACACTTGTTGCATTCTGTTCTGAACAACAGTGTATTAGTGTGAATGGCTCATACATAGGAGCAACAAACAATAGATTGATGTGCTGGATGATAATGAAGTGGAAAGTTTATGAAACTTTCAAGGAGATGGAGGCATCCCACTTATTTAGCTGAGCCTTGCTTCATCTACGTTTATGGTTTTGTGCGTGCATCCTTTGCCATTTGTGGTTTTTGCAATTTTGGTTTCTACTAATGGAATTATCCTTCAAAAATTTTGAGTGACGTGATAACATTAGAAGAGTTGTATTCTGGAATTTTTTTTCCAGACCCTTGGAAGAAAATGTATCTCTTTTCCAAAACATTAACTGAAATAGTAATGAATCCAGCAACAGGATTAAAACTAATCACCCAAATTTGCAATCTAATAATCTATACAAGGCAGGAAGAGATAAATCAATTTATCATGTTCCATTATAATGTTTTGAGGAAGGCAATCCATCATACCACAGTTGATTTCTGTTGAGTACCTTGTATCCTTTCTCGATTCATGCTCCATAGCATTCAAATGCTGTCTCCAACTTTGTTAATATCCTCTTTTTGCAATAGTTTCCTAGTATATCCTACTTTCATTAAACATAAATATATGTGTTAACAAATATGTATGTTATGGTTACTGCTTAACTTGACATGTTAATGTTTGTAGCCCTGAAACATTTCAACCTAGGATATTTTTTGCATTACAACTTGATCTTCTCTTATCTATTTGTCACTTGATGTTATTGTGCTCTCCAAATGCTCATCTGATTTTCATGCATGATTCAATGATAACAATGCAGTTGAAGAGGATGGAAGAAGGAACCGTTTACTTCTGCTTGAAGATTCTCAGGTACGGTCAATACTGAAGTTTTTAAGATAGCCAGTGTCATGTTAATCATTCTTCTGAATGCATTCCATATGATTAAAAAACAGGAAGCTACTAAGAAGGCCCAGGAAAAGGCTGCTGAGCGATTAAGATCTCTTGAGGAAGATTTGGCGAAATCTAAGTAAAGTTCATATCCTTTTCTTTTACGGAGTTCTGCTTGTAAAATAAATTTTGTTTGCCATTGTGTACTTCCAATGTACTCAAACGCAACACCTTTATATTTTTTAAGCTTGTTACCTGTAAATAAAAAGCACTTGAATGGATCTGAAAAAATGTTGATGGCGATGCTCATTATTCTCAGTTGATTATAGTTGACATATGCGTTTAACACTGCCATCATTTCACATT
>NW_011499845.1:2652340-2668350 GCF_000495115.2 Populus euphratica | reverse complement strand
ATTCCTGCTTTTCTGGGTTTCTTTGTTGGTTGTGCATACTGGAAATTCTCTGCTTGTATTTGCATCAATAACTGAAGTTTTATGTTGTGTTTATTTCTTGCCTATTCATATGGCCTTTGCTTATATTTGAAGACCATGGCCCTGGATTTTGGTGTATTTAGCAGATATTTTTTTTTATCATTATTTAATAGCCAATATTGCTGCTCTCATTAATAGTTTTTATTATAGTGTAAAAACCAATATGTCTATCTCATCTTTTATGCTCGTTCTCAAGTTACACACTCTCTCTTTCTTGCCTCCCTTTCTTAGAAACACAATAGATTATTGTTGAAACATTCTTTTCTTTTTTAAATAACTCCTAAAGGGTGTTTGCTTCGTGTTGAATGTGTTGTTTGTGAGTTTTTCTAACTTTACCCTGCTATGTCCTTTTGTATTACTTGCCACATTATTCTGTACATGTTATCTGTTGACAGGAGTGATATTATATTACTACGATCAGAACGTGACAAGATGGCTCTAGATGCTAAATTTGCTAGAGAAAGACTTGATAGTTTCATGAAAGAATTTGAACATCAGGTGAACTTTTAAATTTACTGTCAACTCCTCTATACTAGTGCTTTAAGATATGCTATTTATCCTAATTAGGACACATGTTAAAGTGTTTATTTTATGTAGTTCTGATTGCATTTTCTATGTGACAGAGAAATGAAATGAATGGTGTTCTATCAAGAAATGTGGAGTTTTCACAGTTGATAGTTGACCATCAAAGAAAGTTGCGTGAAAGTTCAGAAAATTTGGTTGCATCTGAGGAACTTTCTCGGAAGTTAAATATGGAGGTTCGAGATTTTTCATCCCAACGTTGTTGATTTTGATAATATTGAATAATTTTGAGTAATTACATGTTCCTTCTTGACAGGTGTCTGTTCTAAAGCTTGAAAAGGAGATTTTGTCAAATGCTGAAAAGAGAGCATGTGATGAAGTTCGTAGTTTGTCGGAGAGGGTTTATCGCCTTCAGGTCTGTCTGAAAAGTAACAGTCCAACTTTCGATTCTAACAATTGGTGTTTGTGTTCTAATCTTTTTGAATGTGTGCAGGCTACTTTGGACACTATTCAGAGTGCCGAGGAGGCTCGTGAGGTTGGCTGTCTTAATCGTGCATCATGTGTTCTTGTATTTTGAATTGGTTTGAGTATTATTACACCTGATTTTCTTCCTGGAAACTATAGGAAGCAAGAGCTGCTGAGAAGAGGAAACAAGAGGAGTATGTAAAAAAAATTGAGGTGTGTTTAGTTTGCAATTGATCAATGGTTTATTTTTGCAAAAGATGTGCTTGCTTCTTGTTTTCACAAAATTTCCTTGTAAACAGCTTTTTATTACTGAAAATTGTGCTGCTTTTATTTTGTCTCCCAGGTTGCTAATTTTTCTTCAGAGTTCTTTGATTTTATATGGCATTGCTTGGGTGAACATAAACTGTCTGCTAAATCATTGCTCAGACCACTCTTTGACAAACACCAATGCATAATATCAATAAAGTAGTCTTATAGTGCTGTATCGTGCTAGATAAAATGATTTAATTGGATGCTTTGCTTAAATATTATTCTTGTAGAGGGAATGGACTGAGGCCAAGAAAGAGCTGCAACAGGAGCGGGACAATGTTAGATCTCTCACATCTGACCGTGAACAGACGTTGAAGAATGCCATGAGGCAAATTGATGACATGGGGAAGGAATTGGCTAATATGTTGCATGCTGTTTCTGCTGCTGAAACTAGGGCTGCTGTTGCTGAGGTATTTATTGCTTTGCAACTTGATGCCTCAGTACTTGTTTTTCATTTCTGTACTTTAAGCTCAAATATTAACATGTTTCTTTTAATCTAATGGAGCATCATCTGATTGTCCCTTTTCTTGATATTTATCAGACCAAACTCTCCGAGCTGGAGAAGAAGATGAAAGTTTCGGATGCTAAGGTATGCCTTCCCCAGATTCTAGTTGTTTTGTTGTTTAGAATTTTTTTTTTTTATTATAAGTATCTTTGTTGAATACAATAGTTCTTCATTGATTTGTCACTTTTCTGCAATGTTGTCAATCATTTATTCTCTGATCAATGATCTGCTCTCTCTCAATAAAATATTGTTGTTTTATTCAATACGATATCAAAATGATTAAGACTGTCAGTGGTATTATTTTATAGTGTGCATTTTTCATATGCCTTTAAATCCAATTGTTTCTCTCACCCAACCTTTCACTTCATGATGATTCAGGCTGCCAGTATGGATGACAGTGGCATATCTTCTTCTATTTCAGCTACTGAGGTCAGTGGAGTTAATTATTGGTAGTTCCTATTTGACTTTTTGCTTGTGCTCGTGCATGATAATTTGATAACCAATGTTTTGTCATGTTCCACTTTAGAAGAAGGTTTTAGAGGATTGATTAACATATATTAGCTTTGTACTAAAACACATCATTGTGTACTTAAATTTTCTTCTGTCACAATTTTAGAGTCCTTTTATTTTATTTTTGGATGGCTTCATGTTTTGATGTGAAATTCTCTTCCTTATAGCTTGTATTTGTTCGATTAAGTTTTGAATCCATGGAACAATATACAACTATAGAAATGAAACACCAGCTGAATAATATTAAAGAGAGTTGGAATGTTATCATGATCCCATCCCTCTTTGATCAATTTATTGCATTTTTATGAACATGTCTAGTTCAATATGCTCTCCAAGTTTATAGTGATGCTTAATGGGTTACATACCTTTTGAATACAAGTTTAGGGCGGAATCATTTCATTTGGATATTTCTGTGTTATCAGTGCCGATATTGTTTTGGCATGTACATTGCATGTTCTTTTTGGAGGCCCACTGTCATATTCTAATTAAATGTGTTATTTGTTGATAATTAACTATTTTTTTGGAAAGTCTAGAGTATTGCTTAGTTGAACTTTTTTTTTTTTTTCCAAATGTGTGCAAGGTTGTTACGGATTTGCTTATGGCAAAGGATGAGATAAAAAAATTAAAGGAGGAAGCTCGGGCTAGCAAGGAGCACATGCTACAGGTAAAACACCTGATGACACAATAAGTCAATATTCACTTCACATAATAAGTCAATATTTTTTCAAGAAGGTTAGTAATTGCACCTTACATATTTCATTGCAGTATAAGAGTATAGCACAGGTGAATGAAACTGCTCTAAAGCAAATGGAAGATGCCCATGAAAACTTCAAGAAAGAGGTATGTCATTGTTACGCGAGCTAAGTGTTGAGTTTCTCAGCAATATCAAGTACCCAAATACATCCTCTCTAAAAATGGTGCTTTTCTAACATCCACCAGTCAGAGAAGTTAAAGGAGTCACTAGAAAATGAACTTCTTTCTCTGCGGGGGAGGATCTCAGAACTCGACAGAGAATTTAGTAAGAAGTCTGAAGAGGTGGCCTCTGCAGCTGTAGGAAAAGCTGAGGCTTTTGCTTCTGCTTTGGCAGAAATTACCTGTTTGAAGGAAGAAAACTGTAGTAAAACGTGAGATATACTCCATTGCATTTGTGTGTGTGTTTTTTTTTTGTGTAGTCCTTAAGAACTCTCTCATTAGGCCATTTGCCTGCAGCTCTCAAATTGTAGTGTTGGAATCTCAAATTTCTGCTTTGAAAGAGGATTTGGAAAAGGAGCATGAACGTTGGCGTGCTGCTCAAGCCAATTATGAAAGACAGGTTGATTTGCTAGTTTATTCTTATTTTTAGTATTTAAATTTGTGCATAAAGGACGTGAGTTCTATCCCCACTTGTAGTGTAGAATTTGGTTTTTGTTGAATTTGTGTATCTCTTAATTTTTGGAAAATGTTTCTATTTAATAAAATTATTTATAACAATCATGCCTATTATGATCAGGTGCATGGATCCTACTGAAATTCTCTTTTTTCCTGGTGTTTTTTAAACTTCTGTTTTTCTAGGTTATTCTACAATCAGAGACAATTCAGGAGTTGACGAAGACATCACAAGCTTTATCCTTGCTACAACAAGAAGCATCTGACCTTCGTAAATTGGTGGATACACAGAAAAGTGCAAATGTAATCTTTCTATTTTGTATTGTGCCTTTTTGGCTGTTTTCTGAATTAATTTTGTTTTGGATGATTTTCAATTAGCTTAGAGCTTACGATACCTGGTAGCTTTTGGATCATGTTACAATGACGTTTGCTGGTTCATTTGGCTGAAGTATCTTATCTAAGTTGCGAGTGCAGGAAAAACTTTTGAGGATTATATCCTTGTAGTTGTAACTTCCCATCTAATAACGAAGAATAAGAGTGTTTAGTATTCATGCCATGCAATATGTGGAATAGGATGTGCTAGCAAACCTTGTTGGGTGATAAATGTGTTGCAATGATTGCCAAAATGGTGACTGTAGAGATGGAGAACCAATATTTATTATATGGAAGCATTTTTTTGTGAATGGTGTGGTGGTTCAGATTGGAGTTCAGTGAGACTTCTCTGTAGAGTATGCTTTCTGTTCTAAATTTACTGACTGCACATGGTTGGGCTTGAATTTGAAAGAGAGTTGT
Source organism: Populus euphratica (assembly GCF_000495115.2). Lineage (NCBI taxonomy): Eukaryota > Viridiplantae > Streptophyta > Magnoliopsida > Malpighiales > Salicaceae > Populus > Populus euphratica. The sequence continues at coordinate 2,663,804 of NW_011499845.1, read as the reverse complement.
TAAATGAAACTGAGAGAGTATGTTGAGTATGAAATTCGCTTGAGGAAGTTGTGTTTGTGCAATTTTGTGAAGTTTCTTTTGATTTCATTTATTGTTCTTAAACAACATGCTTTTTGTTTGACAAGCTTGAGATTTCAATTAGTTGCCTGCACATGCTCTGCATGTGATTGCTAGTTGTGAGAGGGTTTATATATCAATATTTCATGGTGTGTGGGATAGCCAATCATGCCTTGGGTTCTCTTGCTTCTTTTTGAAATTCTTACATTTTAAGTGATAGACTTCACAGGCTGCTTTTATAATTTGCAGGACGAGCTTAAGTCTAAGTGGGAGGTAGAGAAATCAATGATTGAAGAATCAAAAAATCAAGCAGAGAAGAAATATGATGAACTGAACGAACAGGTCTTTTCTCATTTTCCGTTGCTCTAATCTATTCTGTCTTGCTTTCTTGCTATGTAATGTCCAGTAATTTTAACTATTAGGAAATATAAGACCACTTCTCCGTGAGATTATTATTAATTGTTTTGCAATATAATACCGGTAGCTTTGATTTTGCTTGGCTGTTGGATGACAAAATTGCTTTGATGTTTACTTTTCCATTCTTGTATAAAAATAGAAACCTCTGGGTAATTTTGAGTATTTTGTATTTTGTGTATATTATAATTTTATGGTTCTTGTTGTCATGTTACTAATTTATGCCCCCATCATCATACTGTAGAACAAATTGCTGCATAGCCGGCTTGAGGCTATTCACATTCAATTGGCTGAGAAGGATCGAAATGCTGCTGGAATTTCTTCTGGAAGCAATGCTTCAGGATTAGGCAGCGATGCTGGGTTGCAGAATGTGGTTAACTATCTTCGAAGGTCAAAGGAAATAGTAAGTTTCTTTCAGATCAAGTATTATTCTTCTTCTGCACTGAAGCAAAGCAGGACTTCTCTAACTTCCTATCCCATCAACAGGCAGAAACAGAGATTTCTTTGCTAAAACAGGAAAAGCTTCGACTGCAATCACAAGTACATCTTCTCCAGTTTCTTTTATTATATTGTGGTGGTCTGAAAATGTCATAGTGCAGCATCAGGCACAAATGAAACTATGTTATATCAAATGTTAACTGATTTTCCTATGCTGTCAAAACTTTCTGCGCAATTTTTTTTGTTTTTCTTCTTATTGGTGCTTCAATGGTCCACAGCCCCAACTTGAGTTGGTCTCACTTTTTGCATGTTTGTGCTTTATACCAGATTAGTAATTTGTAAAAAGATTTGATTCTCTTATACCCATGCAATTGCTTTTTCTAATTGATTACTGATGCTCGGGTGATTGATTTTGGTTTTAAATTACTGGACTGGTCTCCCTTGTGCCAATATGGTAGGTGGTTCCACATCTTTTAAGAATGGATCTTTTGGGACCAAACTGAATAATCCTGAAGGAATCTAGACAAAACATGAGTTCCTGTAAGAATTGCATTGATATTTGTGCCTCTAGGCTAGTTGATATTTTGTTAACAACACTTTTGTGTTTCACTTTTAAGCTATTCATGTCTTAGGCATCAAAAATCTTCTCCACCAGTCATCATTGTCTTGATTGAGCTGATATTCCTCTTGGCTTGATCAGTATAGATATTAATCTTTCTTCTTGAAATTGCTTGTGAGTTTTGACTACCTTGTGAGGATGCTACTTGTGAACTGTATATTCACTATTTCTTTTTAGTATTTGTACACCGTACATGCAGTTGGCTTGACACATTTATGTAGTTATCATTTGTAACTTTGGGTAAGTATTAGCTAGGAATGCTTTTTGTTAACAAGCTCCATGTTAAGACTTAATATTTACCAATTTTTTTATGTTAGAACTTATACTGATTGTTAGAGGTACCCTTATATGTACTACACTGGACTTGCTTTTTGGACGATTACACATGCATGTAGATATCTTGGGACTATACTCTTGTATATGTTGGTACTAGCATCAATGAAAGGGGATGTTCTCCTCTAATAACATCATTTTTTTTTTTTTGCCTGAGTGACACAAAGTTCATAGCAAAATGGAAAATGTACAATTTACAAATTTGGTTGTTTTGGTTGTCAATATGCTCCACTAATCATGCCAACAATTAGACAGTGGTTTCTCAAAGTATTTCATTTAGGGGATTTTTGGATTAGAATGCCAATGATTGCTTTCTCTGTGCATGCATAGCTTTGGTATTGGGTAAAAATCTAGGTATTTTGCTCCCTACATGCCTTTGCGCTTACGGAATCTGTTTTGATTAATTTTTTTGCTTTCACTGTTATAGCTTGATGGTGCTCTGAAGGCTGCAGAAACTGCCCAGGCTTCCCTTCATACTGAGCGTGCAAATTCAAGGACACTATTATTCTCAGAGGAAGAGATAAAATCCCTTCAACTTCAGGTAATCCTTCAGATGAAATGAATATTCTGTGTTTTGAGCCTGTTGTTACTCTTTATTTTAGCAGTTTCGCTCAGAAATCAAAACTTGTCAGGTCTTTATTTGTTTACAGACTTGTTTTTAAATTTCTGTCTTCTGGTTTTGAAACATTAACTTCAAAAAACTAATTCCTTTAACTGGTCTCTCTGAAATTTCTTTCCAGGTTAGAGAATTGACCTTGCTTCGTGAAAGCAACATGCAATTGAGAGAGGAAAACAAGCACAACTTTGAGGAATGCCAGGTATTGCTCCAGATGGACTTTTGAGTTGATCATTTGCATCTCTGTGTTAATTCCTATATATTTTATATAGTTTATTGATGGCATTCACTAATTTGACACTCTTTTTTCCCTAACTGTTAGAAATTGCGTGAAGTAGCACAAAATACTAAAGCACAGTCTGACAAGCTAGAATCTCTATTGAGGGAGAGACAAATTGAGGTTGAAGCTTGTAAGAAGGAAATTGAAATGGACAAGGCGGAGAAAGATCACTTGGAAAAGAGAATGTCCGAGGTACTGCAACTTTAATTTGCTTTTGATGCCAAATTTCCTCCTTTGAATATTCTGACAACGGTATTTTTTTTTAAAAGCTACTTGACAGATGTAGAAATATTGATGTGGAAGATTACAATAGGATGAAGGATGATCTTCGACAGATGGAGGTAAATAAAGTGTTTTGTGCTTATTTGGTATTGTTCATGGCTCTTCAAGCTTGGATTTAATTGAGGCACCATCTACTGACAAACGTTGTCATGGTTTGTAGTCTTTGTTGAAGTGCTCATTTGGCACTGCATCAACTTCTGCATTTTAAGTGCTTTTCAAATTGATGGTTTTGATGTGCTCGTCAAAATTTCAAAATTTTTTTTTTAAAAAAAAAACATCATTTTAATGTATTTTCAATTGAAAAACACCCTGCACCACATCACCAAACGGCTTGAAATGATTTCAATTAATTGTTGGCTTGTATTCACCTTTAAGTATGGTGTGCTGATCTTAGTTTTTAGCTAATGATTAGAACTGCTGGTGCTTTAAGGATCAGCGTCTTGGTTGTTAGCTATGCATGTTCACTTTTATCCTTAGAAAGTGTTGAAAGAAAAGGTGGATGTCTAAACAATCACATTGGTAGTCTTACCTTGTCAAATAGGATCATTAGAAGAATCATGTTTTTCTTTGTTTTCTCTCGGGACCTTGTTGAACTACAGGAGTTGCCTTTTTGTTTTTTGATGGTAGTTAGTGAGTAGCCCGGATAAATCATTTTGAAATGGCACGTTTGATGCTAATGCAGCATAAGAAGTTGCATTTACTGGGCTACATAATTAAACAGAATATGTAATTGTGCTAGTCCAAACTGTACTTTTTGATCTGTCTGTGTACTTTTCCTCAAGAAAGGGGCAGTAAGTGATGGTGAATCTTCAATATAGCATAGGAGTGCAATCATTGTAATGAAATTTGGAGTGATGAATTAATGCCTCATCATGAGGTTTTCTGGCATTCAGGAAACATGTGAAAGCTCTTTTATCTTACAGTGCAAGTCAGGGTTGTGCTATTTATTTTAGCAAACAACTTGCTCCATTTATGGATTAGCTTGCTGGCGGCAAAATGCTCATTTTTTTTTTTCCTTTGTAGAGTTGAACTATTCTATTTTATAAATTTTTAGGAATCATAGAATCTTCCAGAAACTGTTCATCTGATTTTACTTGTTCTTGGCACCTCTTGAGTAATGCCTATTTTGTGCCTGTGATCCGGTTTCTGTATTGTTCTGTGTTAGCGCTCTTGTGCCTGTGATCCGGTTTCTGTATTGTTCTGTGTTAGCGCTCTCTAGATATAAATAGCTTTTGTAGTCCTCCTAGAATATTTCTTCTTCTCTATAATTTAAACGTCATTGCATTTGTCATTGTGTCTTATATATCCGCTTCTTTTTTTACCAGGAAAAATTGAGAGAAAAGGATGCTGAGATGGAGGGAATTAAGAATCTTGTATCCGAACAGCAGGAAAAAATACTGAAATTGGAGCAAGACCTTGCCAAGAGTGAATCAGAATTGAACCAAAGAGAGAGAAGGATAAGTGACATTTTGCAAACAGAGGTTTGTGCTCCACATGATTTGTAGCACTAGTTGTAGATCTTGCTGTGTGCATTTCCAAATCATCACACAATGCCCTCATGGTTTTACATGCAGGCTAGTCTCAGATCTGAGCTGGAGAAGCAGAAGAAGCTGTCTGTTCAGTGGAAGGTTGTGAAGTTAAATGAAAATCATCTTGCAAAGACTGACTGAATTATGAATTGTGAACATTATTTGGGATTACTCTGCTGTTTGCTATTAGTAGTTTTGTTCAAAAAGAAATTGTTGTATGATCAATAAAATGGTTGCACCATTCTGTTTTATTGTAGAAAAAATCTGAAATCTTATCGAAGGAGAAGGAAGAATTTAGCAAAGAAAAACAAGCACTCATCAAACAGATTGAGGACTTGAAACAAGGTATTTCTTTTCTCATAAAACTGTAATGTGGTAGTGTTGTCTGGCCATTACATTTGCCTAATTTTATTCTTTAACTCTTCAAATAGGTAAAAGATTGCTGGGAAATGTTACTGGCGAGCAGGTCTTGAAGGAAAAGGAGGAAAAAGAACACAGAATACAGGTTTTCAGACCCACCAACCTGTTATCTATTCCTCCCTATTTTCCATATTGCTTGTTTTGAACTTTCATGTAATGATCTTCCAGATTCTGGAGAAAACTGTCGAGAGGCTAAGAGAGGAGTTGAAAAGGGAGAAAGAGGATCTTCGGACCGAGAAGTCAAAGCGTCAGATTACAGAGAAGGCTGTTTTAGATTCCTACAAAAATGTTGAGCAGGTTATTTGTGGATTCACAACCATTTTCTTACTCTGCAATCAAGTTATTTCAGGATATGATAGTTTAACAGGGTGACAAGCTTGTAGCTAGAGCAAAAAATTGGACTTTGGGATATCTGTAACATGTTGAGAATGTCTTGGTTGTATATTTAAAATGTTGAGCAGGTTATTTGTGGATTCATCTTTCAACAACCATTTTCTTACTCTGCAATTAAGTTATTTCAGGATATGATAGTATAACAGGGTGACAAGCTTGTAGCTAGAGCGAAAAATTGGATTTTGGGATATCTGTAACATGTTGGGAATGTCTTTGTTATATATTCAGAGTAATGGCAAGAAAACCAGTTAAACTACAAATTTTTTTGACTTGCATGCTTGCAGTTCGTTTTATTTTATTTTGGAAAGCATATTTTGTTCTCAATGATCATAATTTATTAATGCCCAAAAGCATGATTTTATTTTCTAGTTGTTCTATCAACCAGAATTTTTCTATGGTCTAATTCTTCTGCAAACCATTTTTCTTTCTTTTACAAACTTTAGACGAAGACAAAGTTGGAGGATAAACTTGAGTTGCATAAGCAGGTTCTGAAGCGCATATCAGATGAACTGGAAAAGCTTAAGCATGCAGAAGGCAATCTTCCAGAGGTGAATTTTTTATATATATAAATTGATTTCTATTTCTTTCCTTTTTTTTTTACTTTACAGAGAAGGCAATCTTCCAGAGGTGAATTTTTTTTATATAAATTGATTTCTATTTTTATTTTTATTTTACTTTCCAAGTTTTGCATTTGAATGGATATATGGAAAGTGCTGCATCCATCAGTTCCACGTGATTTTTCTATTTGCTCATGTACCATGAGATGCCACTACGGGGCTTATAAATTATTTCTGATTCCTTGAAAGTGAGATTGCTGTCTTTTTCATTCTGCAGATTGCCGGGTGGCCATGATGAGAGTAGTGATATCTTTTTGGTTCACACTGAGAGAGACAGAGAGAGAGTGTGTGTGTGTGAGACTGAGTTTATGGATGAAAAATCTTACATGTTCTAGCATTCTTTTTCTCTTGTCCCTTTGGGAAGATTGGTCCATTGGTTGAGAACTTTATGCATTTGTTTTTTAATTTCGTTCTTCAATTCACTTCAGGGCACCTCTGTGGTTCAGCTTCTTTCGGGGACCATCTTGGATGATCTAGCTGCCACCTATGTATCAGCTATTGAGAACTTTGAAAGGGTAGCACTTTCTGTTTCCTCTGAACTTGGAGCTGGTGTCCAATCAGTGGAGAATCCTTTGATTCCAGATGCTTCTGCCACTGTTACTCCTGGTAATCAACTAATCATCTTCTTTGGTTTGCCTTAGACTACTAGGTGATAACTTTTAAGGTGGCAAGTTGCTTTCCTGCTTATCCCTATTTTCAGTTTGAGCATCTCTTTCTACTTTGCGTTGCAGGTCAGGCAGTTCCTTCTCAGGCTACCATCGTTTCATCAGTACCTCCTCATGCTCACTTACCTACTAAAATGGCTGAAGAGAAGGAGAGAAAAGTTCCTGTACCCAAACCCAATGTTGAAACTCGCAAGACAGGGAGGAAGCTGGTAAGACCCCGGCTTGTTAGACCTGAAGAACCTCCAAGCGATGTTGAGATGTCAGAGGTGGATGGATCTACTAGCGTGGCAAAGCTTACACCAGCTAGCGAGTCTGAAACTCAACACAATATCACACCATCTTCTCAGCCAATAGCCCGCAAGCGCCTTGCTTCATCTAGTTCTGACTTGAACGAGCAGTCCTTTAATCAAGGAGAGACTAGCTCTGATGTTCCACCACCTGTTTTGAAAAGACCGAAAGGTACTGATTCCGTGCAAGAAGGTAGTGAAGGACAAGCTGCCACTCCATCAGAGACACTGGTGACTCATCCGGTGGTGGAAGAATCAGCTGTCACTGATTTGTCTCAAGGTGAAGAGGAAGCTGTTGCAGAAAAGGAAGAGGTTGAGACTTCCGGAGAGAAAGCAGAGCCTCCAAAAGAATCTGAACAATTAGATGACACAACTCAAGTTGAACCAGAGAATGAGACAAATGAAGTTGCTGAAGAGATTTTGGATAAACCAAGTGAAAGTGGAATGGAAATTTATGATGGTTTGAAGGATCATGCTACTGCAGAAGACAACCAACAATCACCTGTGGAGTTTGAAAATGAGAGGGAAGAGGGGGAACTAGTTGCAGAAGTCGAGGAAGGCACTGATATGTCAAACATGGCAGGGAGCCCGGAAACTGGGGAAGTTCTTCCTGACACTACTCCTGTGGCTTCACCAGCTAGGATTGATGATGAAGCTATGGTTCCTGTGGGAATGGAGTCAGGTGAGATTAATTCTCCTGAGATGATCACTGATGAGAAGAATGATGAGGGTGATTTAGTTGAAGAAATTGGTGAGGGTTCCGACAAGTCAAATGATGGTGGTGACCAGATAGCTGTGGAGACTGATCAGAGTCCTGAGGCTGCTTCAGTCGCTGGAGAGAGAACAACAGCTACTGCCAATACAGAAATGGATGCATCAAAACAAGCTAGTTCCAGTGGAGCAGAGGCAGAAGAGGTTAGACAGGTATCACCTGCAAGTAACACCTCTACTGTTGTCAATTTAGCAGAGCGAGCTAGGCAGAGGGCAATGCTGAGACAGGGTGGAGGTGGAGGTGGAGCTCCTGCAGTACTTTCTTCTCCAAGCGCTAGAGGCCGTGGAAGAGTTCTACGTGGTCGAATAGCACGTGGTGCACGTGGTGGGCGTGGTGGGCGAAGTGGACGAGGACAAACTCCTGGTCAACAGGGTTAAGATCTTCCCCATATGGTTCTGTTAAACCCGTGAATACAGCCTCTTTCTTTCTTTTTTCTGGGAAATTGTTGAAGTCTCTGACTCTTCATTAGATCAAGCTCCTGGTCAACAGGGTTAAGATCTTCCCCGTATGGTTCTGTTAAACCCGTGAATACAACCTCTTCATTAAATCAAAGTAAACAGTCAATCACATTGCCCTAGGAAAATTTTGAGTGAATAGAAGGCATGTCTTTCCTGGTCCCCTTGTTCATTATTGACAAGCACTTTAATTATCAGATGACTTACCCCATATTTCGCTGAAACAAGATCGTAAAAAATTATGATCGAGTTGCATCCACATCCATAACTTGGCAAGACTCGGTCAGTGTTGGGATGTTTGTTATCTGCATTTTGTGGATTGCGGTACAGGTTCGAGGCACTGATTGTGGCATCTGTTTTACGAATGCTTTTCAAAATTCCAAGGGAGTTCAACTTTTGAGCTAGATTGTGATAGAATAATATTTTTTTTATTTTTAAAATTTTATTCTTATATGCTCCAAAACAATCTAAAAATATTTTTAAAAAAATTCAATTTTTTGTTTTTCACAGGTGATGAATAAGTGCTCCTGTTGGGGATGGCATCACGAGCCATCAAAATTTAGTGTACGGATGCATGAGCTCATTGAAAGGTGAAACTCTTTTTTTTTTTTTTTCCAGGGTATGAATTGTATACTTATTTCTTTATAAAATAAACATCAATTTCATTCGAACCACAATTTATAAGCAAATAATTAAAAAGGTTAGATAAACTAAAGTTCTTATAGACATTTACAAAACCAGTAAAATGAATTTCAATCCCATTTCACTTTTATTTGCACTGGGTTGGGTTTGAAATACTAAAGTTCTTATAGACATTTACAAAACCAGTAAAATGAATTTCAATCCCATTTCACTTTTATTTGCACTGGGTTGGGTTTGAAATGTGATAGGTGTTAAAAAATTATTTTAATTTAATAATTTAAATTATTAAATAGAATTTTAAAATAGCATTTATATTATTTTTAAATAACAAAAACCGGAAAGCATTCCAATTCAAGTTTTAGGTGCGATTAATGGCAATAATTGCATATCATCTTATATTTTCTGGTTGATTAAGACTCTTGTTTTTTATTTCTGTCTATATCTTTGTGGGTTTTTGTGCTATATAAACTATTAACTAATGATTTTTTTAATATTTCATTTGAAAAAAAAAATATAAAATGAAAAATCAAGATAGTACGTAGATTTATGAAGGGCTGCTCGGAAAAAAAGTGACCCTGTCTATCTACACATGAAATTTACAAAAGAAAAAACAAAAACTTTATAAAGTCGGTCATGGCACCCGGCCTGAACGACTTTCAAACTATTTTCTTCGAAAATTTCTGATGTTCCCGGAGGATTTAACTACAGGCCATCTGATAAAAGAAAGACCAGCTCTCTTCCCGGAACTGATAGCTAGAGGAACCAGGAGGTCTTAGATAAGCTCACAATGGCGACGTTATTATTTTTGCGATCAATAAAGCGATGTAATTACGCCATTTCTGGTGTATTAAAAAAAAAACAAGCAAAAACTCAAAAGGCAAGATGTCACGATGATAGGATTTGATACAGTATGTTGACGATCGCGGAAGGGTGATTTGGACTGGAATGTAAAGGAAGAGGGAATCAACAGCCTTCTCCTTCCTTCGTTTTGTTTTTTCCTTGGTTTCCGTGATCCAATAGGCATCCTTTCAAGCTGACGTCTTTGCGAGTTCTAGCTGATCGTTCGAAAGTCACAACAAGAAGTAGGATGTGAATTTTTTTTTAATAAATATGCGATTTTTTTCAATTTATTCTTTGATTAAAAAAATTATAATTGTAAATCAAAAAAATTATCCGTATATTTAATTAAATAAACAAATAACTACAGCGGCTAATAGATGCAAGTGAATATATTAAATAAAGTTATGTATCACAATCGAGATTTTAAAATATTTAAGGACCAAAAAGTTATAGTTTAAAAGATCGAATGACCAAAGTGGATTTTTCACCCGCCTATAAACTACCACCCTTTTCTCCTCATTTTATACTTTGACCATCCTAGTTTCAATTATGTCCCTCCTCAGTACTTTTCAATAACTCGGTGATGGATCTATGCATAAAAAGAAGCCATTGGGGAAAAATGAAGTTCAGGGACTGAACTATAAAGATATTTTATTGTGAATTATCATGCGTCTCAGTGTCTCTGCTAATCAACTAGGGAGGCCCTCGTCCTCGTTTTGAAAACCTTGACTATTTTTCTCACGTGAAGGATATAATTACTAAGAGTGTAAGGATACTTTCCTTCCTTCTTTTTTTTTAAGTGATAAACTAATTACGAGTTTTTGGATGAATGAGAGAGAGGGAGGAGGATTTATATTTTAGATTCATTACCAGCAGGGGAGCTGGTCGATCCTCGTATGTATTCAGTCCGGGTCGGAGGGTCTGTGGAGATCAGAAATTTTCATGGTTATCCAGTTCGATGGTTCGGTGTTAGCAGAGCCTGACACGTGCAGGATATTGTAGAGGTCAAACGTGGCAGTTCATGCTCTCCTAATAATAGAAACATCGAGATAAATGGAAAGGCCCTTCTTTTATTTTTATTTTTTTTCATGGAATAAATGGATGACTGGCAAGACTTGCACACTAAGCAAACTGGATAGTGCCGTTTTTGATTTTATCTTCTTCTAGTATCCTCCTCTTGTCTTGTCCTCTGTGTTTTTTTTTTTAAATAAAAAAAAAAGTCAAAAATCAAACAAGAAAACACGTTGCCAGTTTGAAGCTTCTCTCTCTCTCCCTCCCTTTTTTGTCTGCGAGCTCGAAAATCTTATTGAGCGCAAACTGCAGAAATATCTCCGACTATCTAGCTGGTGTCGATGGTGGCTCTAAATAGTATTTTTTTAATCAATTTTATTCACGAATAATTTTTATTTTTCAATTACAATTCCTTGAAAAATTTCTTATAAATTAACATTATTTTCTCGTAGAGAAGAAGGACGACGATATGCGGGGGATCAATGATGATAGAATATAGAATAAAATGTTAATTGATGATTTTGAAGTTTAGGAGATAATATGGATATAAAAACATGTAGTGAAGTATTGTTATTGTAATTACTTTTTAAAATATTTTTTGTTTTAAGATATATTAAAAAAATTTTAAAAAAATTATTAATATATCAAAACATTTTAAAAAGATATATAAAAAAAGAACCAGGGTACCCATATAATGTCATCTTTTTAATCTATTGTTCAAGCCTTCATACTAATGAGTACTTCTATATATATATATATATATATATATATATATATATATAAATGATTCACAG
>NW_011499845.1:2540046-2651195 GCF_000495115.2 Populus euphratica | reverse complement strand
CTAGTAAAAGAGGGTAAGATTCACCTGTCAAATACACAAGAGCCACATCTAGAATCCTACATTTCTTGGAGCTAGATTCTAAGCTATGACTGCAGTAGGACAGGATATGGCATCCTTAAACAGTGGATTTATTCGTGATAAAAAAAAAAATAGAATGACGAGGACAAGAAATTAAACTCAATACTTTTTTAAAATAAAAAAATAGTATAAAATTTTAATATTTTCTTGGCAAATAATTTTTCTGATCAATGATCAAAGAAATCTCAACATTTAAAATCTAAACCACCATATTTCGGTATTGTCTTTTGATGATTTGACGTCTTTTGATGGAATTCTTTTCCTTGCATTATTTAAAGTTATTCGAGTTTATTTTGAGTTATGGTTGTAATTTTTAATTTTTATTTTCTTAAAAATTATTTTTAATATTAATACATGAAATTTAAAAGATATAAAAATAAATAAAGCTTAATGAAAATGTGATGGTTTTGAAACTTTCACGGCCACACTGAAATTAGAAGTTTTTAATATTTTTAATTTAAACATAGCAAATTAAACTATTGTAAAAATATTTTTAATTTAAACATAGCAAATTAAAACTATTGTAAAATAATTTTAAAAATATGAATTTAATATTTTTTATACAACAAATAATTTAAAAATAAAAACAACAAACCACAGCAAAAACAAGCGCCCACTAAAGTAACTCAATTATCGTGGATGATTTGATTTGGCTATGGCGAGACACAGACAGTCATTGATAAAAAACAATCAACCGCCCCCCTTTCTGGGACGTTGCATTGTTGGGGTCATCGAACGGACAGGAAAACAAACAGTGATGCACGTACCCAAACACACCCTATAATTAAGAAAGGGAAAAAAATCGAAGGAGTCGTCCATTGGATCTATGTGACTCACGTGTCATCCTCTCCACCGTCCCTTCCCCATACAATTATTTTTTAAGCGCTTCCCTCTCCCGTCATTTCGCCTATCTTTCTCCTTCTCCTTCCCCCAATCAACAATTGCAGAAACACACACAAACACCATTTCTCTCTTCCCTCTCTTATTTTTATTATTATTACAGTGTATTTTTGGGGCCCCGATATTTGGGGATTGCTCTGGTAAAAGCGGGATCAGAGCACGATCAGAGTCCGATATTCCCGGCGTGTAGAAATATCAAAAGAAACCTGTGTTGGTTTGAACAGCAAAACGCAATCTTCGGTGGGTACTTTGGGATCTCTACGGCGTCTTTTCATTTGCTTCTGTTTTTCCTTTTACCCCTCTTTTCGAAGACATAAAAAGGATCTATCTCTCTCTCTCTGATATATACGAAGAGCCTGCCTTTTAAGGCCGTGTTTGGATCCTACCGTCTTGCTGCTCCTACTATTTATTTACTTCCAGTTTTCATGGCTGCTCATTCTCAAAAACAACAACAGCAATCTCGTAAACGTAATCCCACCACGTCTCTCTTTAAAAGGGCTTGCCAATTTGATTTGATTTGTTTTGGTTTCTATTGTTTGTGTGTTTTTGAATTTTCTAAATGACTGGTTTAATACAGCAATAACTGGCCTGCTGTGCTGCCTATTTTATACAGCTCATTTTTTGAGCTTTTATTTTATGTTCAATAATTGTTCAGATCTGCGTACTTCTTTTTATTGTAAAGATATTTGTTTATTCTACGGTTTCCATTACTGTTTTTAATTTTTTAAAAAATTCTGATGAACAGCTACTGAAGAAATGACGAGGAATCTTAAGGTGGATCCTTCTCTGGAACTCTCGGATTCCAATACGGTAATTTAGTCTCTTGCTTCCGTTGATCGAATTTGAACTGCACGTGTAATGATTTAACTAATAAGTTTACAAATCCGGGTTTTGGTTACTTTAGGCCCCTTCAAACGATGGGAGCCCATCAGATGCAACATCGTGTATATCGTCGGCAGGAGATGCAACGGGAAGTGTCAAAGAAGGTGGTGATATGGATCATGAGTCCATGACGACGGATCAGGCCTTCATGATGTATCCTGCGGGGAGCTACTATGGATATTACTATCCAGGTTTGTTTGTCTCAGCAGATCAAGTACAATCAGTTGTTTTTGTTTGTGTATATATCTATTGATTATGTATATATGTTTTCACTTCTTACAGTAGCTTTTTACCAGGTTATGATGCTGCTGCTTTTGGAGGAGGGTCTTATGACCAACTGTACTACGCTGCTGGCGATGGAACCGAACTTCAATACACTGTAAGAAATTCTTAATCTTTGTGCTGGTGATTAATGATATTGGAAGTTGTCATTTGTTTTCTTCTTTAATCACTTATTCTTTTTGCTAACTTGATAGTCACTGTCGAGGTAGTTAGATGGAATTTCGGAAACTCTTCGACCGTAAAAAGTTCAATTTCAACAGCAACAAATGTATCATTTGTGGGATTTTATAAAATCATGCAGATACTTTATCTGACTTTCTTTTGTACTTCATCTAGGCTACGCAAGCAGATAATGGGTCTTTGATCTACTTCATGCCGGGAATACACCCTGCTTACAGCCCTTATGTGCCCGTGAGCATGATTGGTGTCGATGGACAATTTGTTGCTCAACCACCATATTCACCAACCTCCGTGTTCCAACCTTCCATCCCTTCCCCTGGATACATTCCAACTCCTGTTCCCTATGGACAGTATTTGCCATACCTATGGGATCCGTCAGTTTATGCTGGGGATGGAACATATGGGAATGGCTATGGTGGAATTCTGGAAATTCCTAGCTCTAAACCAAACATGTCTTCACCTAGTCAAGCTCGTGGTCCTCCAAAAAAGGCACTGCCTTGTGACTTGAGTAAATCGTTGGAAACTAAGAACTCCCTTCCAACGTTGGATGTCTCATCAGGTCATGGCATACGTAACCAGTTAAAATCAGTGGGCAAGGTATTTCAGTTCTTTATACTTTGTTCTAAATCCTTCTGTTTTTCTTTTGTGTTTTTTCTTTTGATTTGTTTTCCCTCTACTTCCAGGCTTCACAGCATGCCTCTCCATTCCCGTCAGAAGTAATGGGCAAAGGGTATTTTCCATTTGCAAAGTTTCCACCTTATAATCCAGGGAAGGGGGCAATGCTCTATCCGAATAGCACTACTAAAGTAAGTGCAAGGGGTTGGGGAAGCAGTGAAAAGCCAAAAACAAGAAGCAAGATTAATGGCATCGATGATGCATTGCCTAATGAACAGAATCATGGTCCCAGGACAACCAATGCAAAAGGTTCTGTGGTATTTGGAGGTAATGCTGCTGGATCTTTGGCTCCCGATGGGAACGGAAACAGTAACAGCATAGCTTCAGTTATTAGCAGGGATCAATATAACCTTCCTGACTTTCCAACCAACTACGATCATGCATTTTTCTTTGTCATCAAATCTTATATTGAAGATGATATTCATAAAAGCATCAAGTACAATGTGTGGGCCAGTACTCCTAATGGAAATAAGAGACTGGATAGTGCATATCAAGATGCACAACAGAAGATAGCAGAGAAAGGCAACAGTTGTCCCGTGTTTCTTTTCTTTTCGGTATGCTCCTGGATATCATTATAATTGTCAACTGAGTTTCAGGCGCTATCTACTGTGCTCCTTTGTTTTCTCCTTGCTAATGCACTAATGCCTTTTAAAATTTTATTGGCCGTTTCAGGTTAATGCAAGCGGCCAGTTCTGTGGAGTTGCAGAGATGGTTGGCCGTGTTGATTTCAATAAAAAAATGGATTTCTGGCAACAGGACAAGTGGAATGGTTATTTCCCAGTCAAGTGGCATATCATTAAAGATGTTCCAAACCCACAGCTACGGCATATAATACTTGAGAATAATGAGAACAAGCCTGTAATTAATAGCAGAGACACACAGGAAGTATGCTTCACTAACCATTTTCTTGAAGCTGTTCTTTTGCCTTTTCTTCTGTGCTCCTCTGACCTAATTTTAATTGTCTCCCATTTGCAGGTTAAATTTCCTCAAGGTATTGAAATTCTGAACATATTCAAGAACTATGTTTCAAAGACATCAATATTGGATGACTTCGATTTTTATGAGAGTCGCCAGAAGGTTATTCAAGAGAAAAGACCAAGGCCATTGACGCCCCATTCTGATCACAAACAGGTTAGTCTCATACTGTTTTTCGTATTCTTTATTATTTAGGTAGTGCACGCATATTCTCTCATCAGTTCTATCCCTTCAAATCTTTTTTTTTTTGGGTGAGTGGGCATTCAATAGTGGACCATGTTGTCATTATTATCTTTGGAGGTTTGATAATTATATTTGCTGTTAGAATCATTGGCCAATAGCGTGAAGTATTTAATCTTAAGATTCTATAATTGGTTCTCTTCCCTTATAAAATATTAAAGAATAAAGAAGGGTTCTCCATATAGCTAAGGTGGTGGAGAATGTTATGTCTTTAAAGATCTGGAATTGGGACTTGACTCTATTCAATTTTAAAAAAAGCGTTACAATCATGATAAGTCTCTTTCTTTCTTTTTTTCCTTGTAACTTCTCCCTCAGACATGCACACCTTTTCTCTCACTAGTGTGCTGTTCTAACATGATTTGCTTACTTTTTCTCGCAGCAGAAAACAGATGATTTGATTCCTGGTTTTCAGTCGATGGATATATCTACTACAAAAAACGTGGTCTCTACCCAGGTCGGAGACAACATGAAAGAATGACGGGAGAGAAGCCCTGATGGACTCTGTTCCTAAAACCAGCAGTTGCATTCGGAGCTGTGGAAATACAGCCTAATATTGCCGATGGAAATGCCATCTGGACGGGGAAAAGTTCAGAAAAAAAGACGAAGATCCCTTGTTGTGCTTTACCGAGAGTTGACTATTCCAGGAGTTGTCGCCTTGGCGACAATCAAAACGGTTCCGTTTCTGTACCGATATGAGAAGCCCACCCCCCCACTAATAGCAAGGGAATTGGGATAATGATGTAGTTGTATGTTTTTTATGTTTTTTCTCAATTTGTTTTCACCCCCCCACTAATAGCAAGGGAATTGGGGTAATGATGTAGTTGTATGTTTTTTATTTTTTTCTTAATTTGTTTTTTTTGCCCTCGTCTGTGGTTTCTTTTATTACCCTTTGTAACATGTTTTATGCCCTTGGGATTTGGTTCCTGAGTGGTGAAGGGCTGGGTAGGATTTTATTTAGGTTTGATTCTCACATTAATAAAAACGCAAAAAAGATGAAATGTAAACTAGAAATTACGGCGTTTTTGGTGGTGTTTATATCCCGGTGATTCTTGAAAAAAAATCTACCCTAAACAACGAAGCGGACTTCACTGTCTCGTCGATTGAAAATTATGATCGTTATACTGCTTTCCGTTTCTAGGGAGTGCTACCTGCAGATGTCAGGGGCCGAACCAGCCGTAAAGGGTTGGAAAAGGTGTGATCAAGGCACTAATCTGGCGATTCTTAAATTTCATAGACAAATCTACCTGAACGCTCCCTAGCATTATTGCCATTGATATGGTTTAGCATGTCTTACTATGCCTAGCATTATTACACCATGTAAAAGCGGATGACAGCGAAAGCTCCATGATAGATTTTTATCCGTATCAACTAGTTCGAGGTGCTTGACAGTTGTGAAGTAAATAAAAAACTCTCGGATCAAGCAGTCTGTACGATGAAACACAGGAACGTATCTGGATTCACACTACTTTAAAAAGGTTGTTGTGTCAAAGTCAATTTACGTCATGCTAGCCATTTGCCTCAACACTTGTTAGCGACCCCACGGGTGCTAGGCCGTGCGTGGAATTACAGGGGAAACACGTTTTCCACAAAAAAAATATTTTTATACACAACAAGCGTTTTTTTAAATAAATAAAAAAATATGATTTAGTTTGTAAACCTGACTAAATTTAGAAAGTTGATTTTTTTTAATTATATGATAAAAAAAACAATGATTCTAATAATCCAAAAAAATATTTTTAAAAATTAACAAAATATATAATTTAATTTTCAATCATTTAAATATAAAATAATAAAATCAAATAAAAATAAATAAAAAACTCAGGAGTCAATTAGTATTAATACAACACATGTGTAACCTGTGTAATAATAGGTAAAATAATAAAAACTAAATTGATAATAGAAAACATATAAAAAATCTACAAAGGTGTTAAAAAACCAGAAGAATAAAAACCTATTTTAAAAAAATATATCACAAACTATGATTAAATGATGAAACTTTTTTAAAAAATAAAAAATCAAAATAATGAAAATGAAGTTAATATATCACTAGCCAAGAGGACACAAATGGAGCTTTGAATGACCATTTCCCTTTTCGAGGGGGTAAAAGAGAAAATATATATAAAAAAAATTGTGAGTGATAATCCATCCCACCACCACCACCATGTGTTGCTTCATTAGAAAAAAAATGTCACGACGATCTTCACAACATGGTGGGAGGAGTTTGTTGCATAAGGAGGTGCCGCCAGAAAATTTTTGGCAGTCTCCCAAACATCAATGACTAAGTTACACAAACCGGTCACTTTTTTTTTAATAATATTTTATATTTATTAAAAAACTAAATTATTATTGATGAATTTGATAACAATAAAAAAAACAACAAAGTTGAAGAGAGAGAAAAATCTACCAGAAACAAACTTTAAAAAAATTAATTTAATGATAAGTGAATAATTATATTGTTCTTAAAAAAATGAATTTACATAAAAGATTCTCAGTAAAAATTTTACTTTAAATAGTAAATTAGCAACTTAACTGTGCTTGAAAAAACCAGAAAACATAATCCCGCCCGATAAATCTCATAACAATCAACGGTTACATGAAAAGACAAAAACACCCCAGTACAAAGGCCACAGTGTTCTTCTTTTTGGTTACAACATGCTGGACACTCTTTTGTAGCAAACCTGGAACAAGCAGTGGGAAACAATAATACATACTTTTTTAAAATAGTTTTTTATTTCAAATTGTATTAAAATATATATTTTTAAAATTTTTATTCTTAATATAAATACACTAAAACCATAAAAAATAATAAACTTAATATTTAATAGATTCAAAAATAATTTTTAAAACACACAAAATCATAAATAGAAACGCCAATTCCAAACAATCTCACAATGGCTCTATGGAAGAGTTATGACATGGTAAAGCTAACCACCCCAGGGCTTCACGCTAATCAAGATATTATTAATAGAAATTAATTTATTTTTTTTAGTTTAAAAGTATTTTTTTAAAAAATTAATTTTTATTTTATTTTTTACTTCAAATTAATGTTCTTATATTTTAAAATGATCTTAATATATTAACATTAAAATAAATTAATTTTTATTTTATTTTATTTTTTACTTCAAATTAATTTTCTTATATTTTAAAATGATCTTGATATATTAACATTAAAACTAACTTTTAAGAAATGAAAAATATATTTTTAAATAAAAAATAATTATAATCACATTTATAAAATTACTTTGAAGCAGAGGATATATTTTTATACAAATAAATATAGCAAACAGCAATATAACATTTTTTAAAACACTTGATCATCAATTATCTAGATAAAAAATCACTGACTTCAATCCATAATTTCAATCAGTAAAGTTGTATTTCCACTAATATACCCATTATTATTATTATTATTAATTTTTTTAATCGATGCATAAGAACTGGCTCATATCATATATTTCTATCTAACTATTAGGATAATAATACGATTAATTTTAATCTTGTCTTTTTTTTTTTGAAGTTATTCCAGTGGGCTCCCAATATGGTTTTAGGCGGCTCCAAGTTTTTGGTCCATGCAATAAAAAAGGCAAGCCGGAGCCCATTCGATATAATTTCGTTTGTCCATTCATCCTGACACTGTGGCCATTGTTGGGTTTTTCTACCCTTTCAATTTCAATAGCGCGGCGTTATTGTCAGTGACGGAGAAAATGAACAAAGCCGGCGGAATTGCAATGGGGGCCGGTGGAGGAGTTGGAAGTGGGCCGACAACGGCGGCGGCTGCAGCAGCGGCGCAGAAGCAGAAAGCACTGATGCAGAGAGTGGAAACTGATATTGCCAACATCGTCGACAATTTCACTCACCTCGTTAACGTTGCTAGGGTAAACTTTCTCGTTCTTTTAATTGCTTTATTATTTAATTGAATGCGATTTATTTTTAATCGAATACTCCCATTAATTATATATTCAGGGCCTTGATTGATTAGCTTGGAAATTTGAGGATTGAAAAGAGAGCTGGGTTTTTATTTAAAAAATAGATAGTTGCTTGATTAATCTCTTATTTCACTGAATGGTTCTTCAAATTCCCAAAGAGCAGAAGAAAGATTCTCATTACCGGTATGCTTGTTGTAGATTAATGACACGCCAGTTAGAAACTCACAAGAGGCGTTTATGATGGAAATGCGTGCAGCCAGAATGGTAAGAGCTGTCCCCTGTACTTTCTATCTTAATGAATTGATGATTATATTTTTTTGAAGGATTTAGAGCTAACCGAGTCCGCATCACTTTATATTTTCAAACATCTATCATATCGAGTGAATGCATTGTCTTTGAATCGAGAGTGAGAACTGTGAATGCCTCTACATTAGCTGGGCCTCAGCCACTGTTTGTTATTTGCTTGCTGGGAACAGGTTCAAGCAGCCGATTCTTTACTTAAGTTGGTGTCAGAGTTGAAGCAGACAGCAATCTTTTCAGGATTTGCATCTCTTAATGACCATGTTGATCAAAGAATAGGGGAATTTACCCAGCTTGCAGAAAAAACAGATAGCATGTTAGCTAGAATTGGAGAGGAGGCTGCTGCTAGCCTCAAGGAGCTCGAAACTCATTACTATTCTTCTGATCAGAGGACAAGTCAAACCTTAGAACCGTAACTGATATTCCTGATAAGTTACCATATCATTCACTTCTTTAATGGACATGTTTTCTGACTTATTTATATTGTATACTCATGTAATCACCGCCAACAATTTATTTGTACGGGAGAAAGATATTTCATGTGTTTTTCTAATTTTCTTCTCAATAACAAAGCTGTTTGCATTAAGTATGATCACTATTTTCCTGTTTTAGAGTGAACACAGATCTTGAAGTCACTTGCATTTTTTACCAATGAGCTTCCTTAATTCAGTAACAAAGTTCATGACTTCATATTATTGCCATTGATTTATGCTCGCAGATTTCGTTTGTTCCATATCAGTGTTGATTGGTTTTGATAAATGACATGTTTGGAATTTGTTCGTTCTGTTGGAAAGCCAGTTCAAATCAAATGAGCATGGTGAAATATGGGCTTAAGCATGTTAATGTCCATGTCGTCCACGGTAGATTCAGGATGCCTTCACACAGACATTGAGGATGCAATGCAATGGGTCACTAGATCGCCTCTTCGTATTTATAAGCAAGCTACCCTTGAGTTCTGGGGAAATTCTGAAATCAATTTTTCCCGCGCCTACTTAGATGTTGAAAGAATGAGAGAACGAGCAGGAGTCTGTTTGCGGAAAGATAAAAAGAGATAGCTGCTAGGGAAATACTAAAGCTTTCAGCATGACACATTTTAAAACCATGAACGGAGGAGTGCAAGCCAGGAGGGAATCGAGTATGAACAGATCTGTTCGAAATAAAATGACCATATATTCATTTTATTTACAAATTCCGATATAGCAGTCTCTGCAGGAAGCTGGTACGTACATCATTGTCATGAGTTCTTCACAACTCTATTAAGAGCTCTGCTGTCGGTTTGAGAAATAAGCAAGCCCACTTTGTGCACTTAACAACTGTTAGGGATTTAGAAGCAGCAAACACCAAGATCGGCCTGGATGCATGCTAGTTTACATTATCGACCAATCTAAATCGGCATGTTACTGTTACAGCTTCTTGAGTAAGATGTGGTGGAATGCCAGTTAGGTTGGTGGCCATTTGAACCACACGATAAATCTCGTTAACCAGTTCCTCGACTAATCTCCGTCACCTGCCAAAGAAAAAGGACGGTGATGCAAATATTTATTCTCGATCACCCACAATTAAGTCGAACAGAATTGTTGCATCCATGCTGCGCTCAAAAACGATCACTGAACTGAAACAGGTTTGGTGCTTCTCTTAAGAAGTTGCTTTCTCGTCCTCGTATTTCTTCCGCATCTTCTTTCAAGACAAACATTCTACATTTGCATACTTCCTGCCTTTCTCAGTGGAACCAACCGCGTTTCTATATTTGCAGTGTTCATTCCAAGTTGTACCTCTGTCCTGACATCCATAAATGCTAATATTCTCATCCTGCTGATGTAATTACTATCAACATAAATGAATAAACTTAGCAATTATCATTACTAGAATAGTGACTCGTCGATGCCTATCTTTAGAGCTTGCTTTTTCTCACAGAACGTTATTGCAAACTGTCCTTTCCTCTCAAGCCAAACCATGGACCGTGAACTCAAAAAACAATTAAATGGTTACATTGTTCAATGAGTTGCGAGGGAATTCTAGGAAAGGTTTTTGTCTAATGGCCGAGGGAAAGAGCTTGAAACTTATCCAAGGAATAAAAACATAGTTTTAAAACCAGATTTATGGTAAGGTTCGGATCACGAGAGAGAAGATAAACCCCAATCTTTCTTTTTTTAAGAATAAAAACATTTGACTAACTGGTACTGTACCACTCTTGCATGTTTTGCTCTTTGAATTTTGAGATTGATGACTGGTAATGAAGAGGGATTCTGAATCACAATCCTTTTTCAATTTGCAGGTTAAGCTTTGCGGCCATGCAACATTAATAGCTGCTTCCCATACTCCAGGCTTGGTAAATTCTAACATTATTTGGCACATTATCCGGGATTCTAGCTGCTAAGAAAGTTCCTGAGAGTATCAAGCCTGAGAAAGTCTCAAATGGTGAAACAAAAGGGAGCTCTCATTGAATTGGATTTCCCGATTATCCCAACGACTGAACTCTCCATTAATTCCGTGTCAGTTTCTTAGGACTGAATTCTCCTCCGATCATTGATCTCAAAAGGACTACCACCTCTAACGACCTCTTCGGAATACCTCCAGTTCCCGTTCTCTTTGATTTTTCTAACGACCTCTTGCAGTGCGATGTGAGCTACGGCTTGGGTCGAAGGCTTTAATCAGGCTAACGAATAATATACCATATTCTCCTGTTGCAAACTCACTTGCGGATTTTGCATGCATGGTGTGTTATCTCTTACGGGGAAGAAATTTCATTGTAATTTTCTTGTTGCAATGTAGAATTATCTTCTTTTGTTTTTTCTTTTAATATAATAACCACTACGGCATTTCAACTTGTGAAATAAAATCGACGCTCTGTTTTTTAAGCAACGCTGCATTTTTGTTTCCTTAATTAGGGTTGAAAGCAAACTTTGCCAATGGGGCAATGGCCGTGCAATAGCAAATCTCATTTAGATTGCAAAGCTGGAGAGTAGTGGTGGGCAGAGAGGATGTGAAACAAAAAGACCACTACTTTCCCTATTTCTCACAAAAAACAAAAAACAAAAAACAAAGAGGATTAAACGGATATCCACCCCTTATTCATAGCTAAGACCATTTCCCCTCCCCTTTCTTTCCTCTCCCCACGTCCTTTAGTAGTTACAAAGCTAGAAGAGCTAGCTAGAACAGAATACTACTTCGGCGTTGTTTTTTGTTCTTTTAAATTTGCTTTATTTATGGGATTTTGTTTCCCCAAAACTCTCTGAATCTTGAAAAAGAAGAAAAAGAAAAGGAAAAAAAAAAAAAGAAGAGAGAGACTAACAACTGAATCTTGAAAAAGAAGAAAAAGAAAAGGGAAAAAAAAAAAAGAGAGAGAGAGACTAACAAAAAATCCACTCCTGCTGTGTTGATAATGAATGGTGGTCCAAACAAGATCCAACTCATTCTCATTTGCTTTCTTTTTTTACATTTTAACTTTCTAACCACAACCATTTGTTATTTTAGAGAGTTCCCCTCTGTGCTGATGGTGCAATGAAATACCATTTTCCCTTCCATTTTGAAGCCATATCTAGTCGTACACAATGCCATGTTTCTCTTGTTAACGCGATTTTGAGATTCTGCTGGTTGGTCTGCAGTCCCTTCGATAAATATTTCCTCTTGAGTTTCTTCTGGCATGGCTTTGTCATTGATCTTTTGTTTTGTTTACGATCCCTTTGTTCCCTTTTTATTGTACATTGTGGATGCTTGTCATCCTATGTAACATAGAATGTTGTCAATCCCACGTTGAGATGCATATATTTAATCTAAGGAAATTCAACCAATAATTGAACTTGTATATGTTGTCACATATTCGTGCACACCATACATAAAGTTGTAGGTAACCTAATCATTTGTTATAAGCTGCATATATGCTATGATGTTCGCTGCTCCGCAACCCTTTGGATCAAGTTTGAAAATTAACATCAACTATTTACAATTCTTTGGCAGCTCGTAGAAGAACTCATGTTATAGATGGTAACATTCAACCATTGTTCCAAGATTAGGGGCAGGGTTTTTCCCCTACTTTTTTCGTTGTTGTTGTCGTTGCTTGAAAATTAACATCAACTATTTACAATTCCTTGGCAGCTCGCAGAAAAACTCATGTTCTAGATGGTAACATTCAACCATTGTTCCAATATTAGGGGCAGGGTTTCCCCCCCTACTTTTTTTGTTGTTGTTGTCGTTGTTGCTGCTGCTGCTGATGTATATTTGAGGAATCTGTTTTAAAGCATGAGTCATTCTGGACCAGCTATTTCATTGTGAAACTAATGGATTTACGCTTCTTTTCTTTTTGGGCAATCAGGATTTCCTGTAAAGAGGTGGTCTCGTGTTGCTCCATCAATGTCATCTAAGCCTGCCAAAGGCCCTGCCTCATCCGAGGCATGTCTGAAACTCATATTTTTTTACACTTTCAGACTGATTTAAAATTTGGCAGATTATGCAAATTTGTGTAACTTGTTGCATTCCTTTGTAATATAAACATCATTCTGTGTGCTTTTTGCAGATGAGTTGCATAACACCAGAAGAAGCAGAAAGTGAAACCAAAAAGGTTAGCAAGAGTATCGATGCCAATATAATCTGTAACAATCCCCTGTACCAAGAACCCAAGAAAAAGGATCCAATAGGAAAATATAGTGCAAACTCAGGTTATGGTTCACCAAGGAAAACTGGATTTACCAAGATAACTGAAAATGTAAATTTTAATCGTCACTTGGATCCCAAAACGATGGATCCATTAAGCAGGCCTGTGGGAAATGCTAGTGCTAATCAACGTGCCCTTCCAAGCACTAGAACATCTCCAAAATCTCAACTTTCAACTACTTCAGCAGCAGCAGGAGCAACAACAACAGCTGCGTTGCCAGCAAACATGAAGGCAAATGAAGCAAAGACTTTTAGTTCCATTACCAACTTGAGTGGCAGAAGCTCTACTCGTGCCAACAGTTTAGAGAGCTCCGGTGGTGCCAACAAGCCCCACACAGGGGGTGATGTCAGATGGGACGCCATTCAGTTGGCCACTGCCACAGGTACAATCGGCCTTAGCAACTTTAGGCTTCTCAAGCGCCTTGGATATGGTGACATTGGTAGTGTCTATCTTGTTGAACTTAGAGGGACTAATGCCCATTTTGCTATGAAAGTAATGGATAAGGCTTCTCTTGCAAGTAGAAACAAGATAGTAAGAGCGCAGACAGAGAGGGAGATTCTTGGACTTCTTGACCACCCATTCTTGCCCACATTATATACTTATTTCGAAACTGACAAATTTTACTGCATCGTCATGGAATTCTGCAGTGGAGGCAATCTTCATTCTCTTCGGCAGAAGCAGCCTAACAAGCATTTTACTGAGGAAGCAGCACGGTGAGTGCTCAACTTGTGCTACGCTTTATCTATCTATCATCAATAACTTTTGATATTGAGCTTTGTGGTTACATTCTGACAAGAATTGTCTGAATATTAGCCTTTGGTCTGCCAGTCTGATGGTGTGTTAATTATATGCTGATATAGGATTCTGCCAATTTCGCAAATTGCAATAATGCAGGCTTAGGTTAGATCAGCAGCAGTTTGAAACCTTTCATCTTATCTAGCATTGTTCACAACCTGTTCTCGCTTAATTTTATCTATTCACCACCATGCTGTTTCTTTGCCTTCATGTTGTATAATCGGACCTAGAAAGTTACATTTTACAAGGTAATTCAAGCATGTTAAAGGTTAATCAACGGTATGATTATGCCACCCTCGCCCCTTCTCCATTTAAAACGGATAGAAATTAAAACATTACCCTTGACCTTGAGGTTGGCTTTGATAGTGATTGGATATTTAAGATATCAATGTCACAGACATTTCCTTCAGAAAATAAAAAATAAGAACACCATATACATGGTGGCTGTTCTCCTTTACTTTCTGCCAGTTTCATGAGATGTCAGTCGATCAATGGTGTCTGTGATCTTAGATTTGTTGGAAACAAAAGCTGAATCTATTCTTTCATGAATTAAATGACAAATTTTTTATTATATTCTTTGCCTTTTTCCCATCAATGTATTTTCTGTTCTACACATAACACATGCCTTGGTTCTTCTGCAAATTATATGGATGTGATACATTCTATGTAATGTTTCTGTTGACAGATTTTATGCATCAGAGGTGTTGTTGGCTCTTGAATATCTGCACATGTTAGGCATAGTATACAGAGATTTGAAGCCAGAAAATTTGCTAGTTAGAGATGAAGGACATATCATGCTCTCAGACTTTGATTTATCGCTTCGTTGCTCGGTGAGTCCAACCCTTGTCAAGTCTTCATCTTTACATGCAAGCAACAATGGCAGCGGCGGTGTAGGCATTTTGGAGGATGAATCTGTAGTGCAGGGTTGTATCCAACCGTCAACATTTTTCCCACGCATATTACCAGGTAAAAAGAGCCGAAAATCCAAATCAGACTATGGACTCTTTGTTGGAGGGTCAATGCCAGAATTAATGGCAGAGCCGACAAACGTTCGTTCGATGTCATTTGTTGGCACACACGAGTACTTAGCCCCAGAGATCATTCGCGGAGAAGGTCATGGCAGTGCAGTGGACTGGTGGACTTTCGGCGTCTTCTTATATGAACTATTGCATGGAACAACACCCTTCAAAGGACATGGAAATAGAGCTACATTATTCAATGTTGTTGGGCAGCCATTGAAATTTCCAGAAAATCCACAGGTCAGTATGGCGGCTCGTGATCTGATAAGAGGACTTCTAGTTAAAGAACCCCATAAAAGAATTGCATACAAAAGGGGAGCGACAGAGATAAAACAGCATCCATTTTTTGAAGGAGTGAACTGGGCTCTGGTCAGAAGTGCCTTGCCTCCACACGTACCTGAACTGGTAGACTTCTCACAATATGCTAGCAAAGAAGCCCCCCCAGCTGACAAGAAAACGCCAGACATTGGAGGTGATAAAAAATATGGCAGTTCTCCTGAAAACAAGGATGAATCTTATGTAGAGTTTGAATACTTTTAGGAATAATTCCATTATATTCTGGTTGATCCATAAATTGCCATCTTCGAGAGAAACTGAAACTGTACAAAGACAATATCTTGAGGGTGTGCCTAACAAGAACCATTCTTTTCTGAGTGAAGAGAAATGACGTCGTGTTTTATCCAAGTTTACCCCCAACCCTTCTTTTTTTCCCTTTCCCTCTTCCTTGTATCATTTAGACTTTATTTATTTTTAAGTTTAGTTTTTAAAAAATTTGATTTTTATTTTATTTTTTTACTTTAAATTAATATTTTTTTAGTATTTTAAGATTATTTTAATATGTTGATATGAAAAATAATTTTAAAAAAATAAAAAAATAATTTTTTAATATATTTGAAAGAGGAATTTTATTTTATATGATTTTTTTTTTAATCTTGGATGCTTTCCCATGTCAATTTTAGGCTGAACCTGATATTATTGAGATGTTGTTTGGTATCATTTCAGTTTTTTATTTTGATTAACTTTGTAAAATAAAAATAAGTTTTTGTAAATAACAAAAAGTGGATTTATTTATTTATTTTTTTTTTTTTATCTATAAGATATCATGTTACTAATATCGATGTATAAGTCAGTCCCTACAGCTTAGCAAAAATAATTGACCAGTCCTTATGGTTTCAGAAACTATGTATATTTAATCCCTTCATTTATAAGTTAGTCCTTTTCTCTCATTTCATTTTTTTTGCAATTTTTATTTCAAGAAATAAGAAAGGGCGGGAAAAGAAGTAGACATGAAGGGAAGATTGATGAAAAAAGAAAATATTTTTTTTGGAATTAAATTAAGTATGGCCAACGCTAGACAAAGTACTATTTAACTATTCTTTATACTATAAGGATTGATTATTTCATTTTGATAAACTACAAGGACTATATTATAATTAACACCTCAAAATATATAGGTGGCGAATCATTTTTGGGCTATATATCACAAATAGTCCCTTCACTTTACATTTGATCAAATTAACTCGTTTATATCACTCAATTCTATTCCTAATCAAGCGCGGGATGAATGTCATCATATATTATGACGTAATTGGACGAGATCTCTCAATTTGACTTCGATGAGGAGTAAGAGGGCTGATTCGATCCGATTTTTCTTCTTCTTCTTCTTCTTCTTTTTTAAAAAATTGACTAATAAGTAGAATGACCGCTTATAATCTGACGAATATCATTGCAATTCAAAACAAAACCAGGTTTGGTGACCGAAGAGTCCAGTGTGCTCAAATAGATTGATATTTTTTGAATTATTTTTTATTTTAAAGAAATTATTTTTAGTATTAACATATTTAAAAAATTTAAAAATATATATAAAAAATAATTTTTAAATTAAAAAATAATACTATTTGGAACGTAATTTTAAATTTTCTTTATATTTCTTAAACCCTTTAGTTAAAAAGTTAAATTTTATTTTAAATTATTTTTATTATATAATTTTTTAATATTTTAACATTTAAAATAATTTTTTTAAAAAAATATTATTTAAATATTTTAAAAAAACCATTTGTATTTCGTCTTTTTTTTTTCACAGACTAGAGAGTCGATTCATATACTTCATATATATATATAAAGGTAAGGTTGACTTCAATATATAAAGGAGAGGAAACCCCACAGGTAAACGAGTAGCTGTTGGGTTTTCTTTTTCTTCTTTCATTTGATCGCAGTGATCACGCAGAAACAGCAAGTGAAAATGGCATTTGATAAAATTAAGGTCACCAATCCTATTGTCGAAATGGACGGTTTGTTCTCTTCTATTCTCTTCCTTTTTTTTTTCTTTGCGTGGCATGATGTCATAACTATCAAGCTCAGTGTCTCAATTTCAAAACCTTGTAATATTTTTTTTGGTTGCTTTTGATTGTGATTTTCTGTACCCATTCACTCACCTGTGATCACTTTGTGACTTGACCATGATTTTAAACTGGTTAGTTCAGCTTATGATTCTTCAAGCTTTGCTTTTGGAATTATGAGCAAGTGCTGGTAATATCCGTATTCTCTTTATATATGCAGGAGATGAAATGACTAGAGTTATTTGGAAATCAATTAAGGACAAGGTTTTCTTTTCTTTTCCTTTATCCGTCTTCTGGGAAAATAACACCATGATGCCATATTATGTGATTCTTCTTCTTGTGTTTGC
This sequence comes from Populus euphratica, assembly GCF_000495115.2. Classification (NCBI taxonomy): domain Eukaryota; kingdom Viridiplantae; phylum Streptophyta; class Magnoliopsida; order Malpighiales; family Salicaceae; genus Populus; species Populus euphratica. Next base: position 2,633,606 of record NW_011499845.1, on the reverse strand, counting down.
AACTTGATTTTTGTGTTTCGCAGCTTATTCTCCCATTTTTGGATTTGGATATCAGGTATTTTGACCTCGGCCTGCCCAATCGTGATGCTACAGATGATAGAGTTACCATAGAAAGTGCTGAGGCTACTCTCAAGTATGTGCTATTTGCTTTAGTTCTTTTGTTTCATGAATTCCTCGTGCACAAGACCATGCTTTACCGATTTGCAATTTGCATCCTCTATGTTTTTGTTAATATTTTATCATTTTTATACCTGTTGCCTATTTCGAATCGGAATTATGCTCAAGACTGTAACTTTTCCCCTTTTTTCTCACCTTTCATTGTAGATATAATGTAGCAATCAAGTGTGCAACAATAACTCCAGGTATACTAAGCTCTTATTGAGATCGTGGATGGATTTTTACCTGGTTATTGTCGTTGATCATTGGTAAACTTTAGTTACCTGCTTTATTGTCTGGTAGATGAAGGCCGTGTTAAGGAGTTTAACTTGAAAAATATGTGGAAGAGTCCAAATGGGAGGATTCACAACATTTTAAATGGTGAATGAACTTGCCTTATTTACGTTTTACTTCCTCTTTCATGTCTGTGTTTCCGGTTGATTGCAACTTGGCTTAAGTTTTTTCAATTTCTTCTATTTTGGCTACACTACAGGTACAGTTTTTAGAGAACCTATTATCTGCAAAAACATTCCAAGGCTTGTTTCAGGTCCGCGATAACTTTTTGATATTATGTTCGATTCATTGTTGAAAACAACACAGCAACAACGGCTTTATTTTTTTCCAGGTTGGACCAAGCCAATCTGCATAGGAAGGCATGCATTTGGTGACCAGTACCGAGCGACTGATATAGTCATCCAAGGCCCTGGCAAACTGAAGCTGGGATTTGGTAAATTTTCCATTTCCACTGATGGTCATTCAAATTCACTGCACTTTTGGGTTCTTGAAGATGCATTTAGCTTCACTTCTGTGGGAGACTGGGAGACCTGCAAAACTGCTTCAGAAATTCCAATTCTGCTTCTCTAATGTTTTACATATCTCACCATCTTGAGGTTATTATAATTTATGCAGTACCTGATGGACAAAGTGAAAAGACAGAATTTGAGGTTTTCAAATTCAAAGGAGCTGGAGGTGTGGCTCTGTCCATGTATAACACTGATGAGGTCCTGATGATATTTAGTACCTTCTTTCTTCTTGTCCATTTGTTCTTCTTTTCTTTTGTTGGGTAGACAATCGATTAAGTTGCTAGAATCATTAACCACTGTTATTGTTCTATGTGATTTGGAAAACAGTCCATCCATGCTTTCGCTGAAGCTTCAATGAACACTGCTTACCTGAAGAAGTGGCCACTTTATCTTAGCACAAAAAATACCATTCTTAAAAAATATGATGGAAGGTAACTTGGGATGGCTGATTTAGGTCATGGCACTTAAATTTGCTACTTTTATGTGCAGTAACATGTTTGGTTTTCATCTCCTTGACCGACAATTTCCTTCTCTGACCTTTCTGAAGATTCAAGGACATATTCCAGGAAGTTTATGAAATGCAATGGAAATCCAAGTTTGAGGCTGCAGGAATTTGGTGAGTACTTTTATGCAGATGGTGGTTAGTTTGGCCAATTTAAGAAACTTGTCATTTGCTCACTATACTGGATTGTAGGTATGAACATCGTCTCATTGATGATATGGTTGCTTATGCTCTCAAAAGTGAAGGAGGTTATGTATGGGCATGCAAGAATTATGATGGAGATGTGCAGAGTGATTTCTTGGCCCAAGGTTGGGATCACATAGTGTTGAGTACCCTAGCAACAGCTACCTATTATCTTTTGTTGCCTTTGTGGGTATTGAATTGTTCTGGAGTGACACTGAGGAATTAAGTGCTTTGTTGAATCTTCTTAAACTCTTTTTTTCACTCGTATAGGATTCGGATCTCTTGGGTTGATGACTTCAGTATTGGTATATCCACTGTATTCATTTTTATCTTCCTTCAAATTTCTTTTATCTGTTTCTTCTCTTTTTGTTGTTTTTATGTGACAATTTCTATTAAATTCCAGGTGTGCCCGGATGGAAAGACAATTGAAGCTGAAGCAGCCCATCGCACGGTGACCCGCCATTATCGGGTTCACCAGAAAGGAGGTGAAACCAGCACCAACAGCATAGCATCGATTTTTGCCTGGTCGAGAGGTCTTGCACACAGGTAATTTAATAGTGCTTAATCTGACGACTCAATGTCTATGCTGACTGCTTTGTTTGAATTTCTAAGAATTGGGATTTGAAACCCTAGATGAGAACTTGACCGTGATTCTATTATCAGGGCAAAGTTGGACGGCAATGTTAGACTATCGGACTTTACTGCAAAACTAGAAGCATCCTGCATTGGAGCTGTTGAATCAGGGAAGATGACCAAGGATCTTGCACTTCTTATTCATGGGCCCAGGTAAAGAATCTATTATCAATACTATTTATAAATGTCTCTTGAGGGTGTTAACATCTGTGAGTACCATGATATCCTTTGAATTTTTTAATATAAACAATTTTTTTAATAGAGTTTGCATTTGTCCAAACCTTTTCGTTAAAAAAAAAAAACAGTCAAATTTTTCTTAATAAGAAACTCTTGCAAATTAAGAATTTCAATCCACCTGAACTATTATCCCTTTAAAACAAATTTACCTATGAATAAAAGAATTTTTGTAATATAGTTTATATACTAGTGGAAAAGACATACATAAATGTAGTCCAACATATCCGTGTTATAAACAAATATAATTTTATTTTACATAAAGAAAGAAAATATTTTTTTTAGAGTTTTCTTTTGATATTTATTTTCATCATCCGCTTGACTTGAGAAAGACAGGAGTTTGAAGATGTAAGATTCTAAAGAATACATTATTCTTGGATTTAACTAAGCTCATGGTATTTATTTTAAAAAATTTAGATTTAAGAAGTCTCTCATGAATTGATCGGGTCCTTCTAAATTCCATCACTATTTCATTGAAATTTGGCTTTTTAAAAAGAGTCAATTTTATATTTTGTTAACTGGTTCTTGTAGGATATGATATTTGATTTATTTATTTTTTAGTTTATCTTTTGGGATTTCATTATGTACTTTACTGGAAATATTTTATGGATGCAAAATGAAATATTGAATTATACTTCTCCTTTCAACAAGCAATGATGTAGAGTTGCATGCTTATAATATAGCATATGTGATTAATTATATAAATCAATAGCAAAATTAAAATATACGTAATAAATTTATTGGTTTTTGTTTAATATGCTGCAAAAGGAGGTTAGAATTCATATAATCGATTACTAATAAAACAAAATACCTCAATTAAAAATTGATAAAAGAATATTTTATACATTGTTATTTTTTCAATAATTAAATTAACGACAATCTCATTGTGATGATTAATTTTATTTAATTATTTTCATTTATAACATTGGTTTTGATTGTTTGATATCAACGAACTTTTTTCAAGATGATATTCTCCGTTAGAAAAACAAAAAACAAAATCATTTTATCATTTGTGAGTCATCTGCTATGCACATGAAAACAAAAAAAACCCTAATGAATTTTTTTTTAAGTGATTTCATTAAAAAAAAAACCCTAATGAGCTTTCGCCTAGCTAAAAGTTCTATACCTATGCAGGGTTAGTAGGGGTCGGTATCTGAATACAGAGGAGTTCATTGATGCTCTAGCTGAGGAGCTGAAGGCAAGACTGTTGGTCAGAGCAAGGTTGTAAAATTCTGGGTTCTAAATAATTTGGTGGAAGCTGGGTTCAGCTAGCATAGCATACGGACATGGTATATTTTTCAATGGTTTTTTCCTATCTTAATTCCCCATCGCCCTTGTACAAGGGAATATGGTAACGTTAAGAAGTCTATCCTTCTGGGGAAGTTGAAGATGGAGGTGGGCAGCAAGTTGTTCTTGCAGATATGGATTAGAAGGGACTGTTGAAGACTGGACAGCCAAAGGAGAGAAATAAAATGGGATTATTATTATTATTATTATTATTATTAACTTAAGACATGTTTGAAATAAGCTAGCATATAACATCTGAAGACAACTGATGATTTATATTGATCGTCTCGTGAACTGAAGTTTCTTAAATTTTGAAAACCATGGACGCCGTCAATCCACATTACATTTCTGTCTTGCTTTCATTTTTAGGTAAATCCACATGAAATTGGCCTTCAAATTATTGATGTTATTTATAACTCGGTGGCCAACAAATATTTTTTGGCAAAACGTCCCACACTTTTAGATGCACCTGTACTATTTGAGAATATGGTTACGTTTAAATTTTTAAATATTTTTAATATTAAAATAATATTTTTTTAAATACAAACAAAAATATATTTTTAAATAAATTTTTAATCTTTGAAATCATTCGGATTGGATTGGGAAGAAAACATTAAGTTCTCATTACTTAGTTTGCTTCTAATTTAGTGACTACTTGATGGTCATTTGATCTATTTATAAGTTGTCAAACACAATCCAGAATAAGTTGGGGTTGTTTAATTTTTTAAAGCTTCGGTCAAGATTTTTTTGTTTTTTGTATAAATGCTAAAACAACTTTATTTTTTTTTTATTTTTTAAATTAAATTAGATTTTAACCTTAATTGATTTAAAACCTGTGCCAACTCATGTTCCAATTTGGTGGATTACTTGTTAACTTATCAGTACAAATTACATTTTTTTTTTTGAACTACCACATAAATGATAAATAGAAAGTACTCGCGGTCATATTAAGTGGACCTGCCATGGTGATATACTATAATTTAGAAAGAAAAAAAGGTTTTCTATAATTCATTAAGGATTTTTTTTTAATATATATAATTTAGCTTAAAGCCTGATCACGATTGCGTGGATGAATTCAGACTTGTAAGATTAAAAAAATATTTGTATTGTTTTGATTTTTTTTTTTTCAAATCAAATCATACTTCGATTGAGTTAATTTGTAACTAATTCATATAAAATCCAACTAAAAAAAGGTTTGAGTACTGAGTCATCAAGTTTGCTCCTGGTTTAATGTTTGTTGCGACCTAATTATGATAAAAGTTTTTAATAATTATTAGTTTAATATTGGTTTGTGCTTTGCTGACCTAATTATGATAAAAGTTTTTAATAATTATTAGTTTAATATTGGTTTGTGCTTTGCTCAGATAAGATAATTTTTTTTAAATATAAAAAAATATTAAGAGTATAAAAAACTTGTTACAATGATATTAAATCTAGCCAAATTAGTTAGTTTTAAAACCTTGTAATTTATTTCAAGCTTCCAATTAAACTTAAATTAAATTAATTAATTTCATAAATTCAAATATAATTTTGATAATCAGTTAAAATACAATCTAACTTTTAAAAATTAAAATTAAAATGATAATTTTTTAAAAAAATTAAGATAATTATATATTAAATTGATCTAATTTTCCAGTGACATGTGTTATGCACTATATTAAATTTAATATTTTTTTAAATATTTTTATTTATATGATTAAAATAGATATTCATAAAGTTAAGCACCAACTTAAAATAGATACTTTTTCGAGACAATGATAACATTATAAAAATAATAAAAAATAAATCATGCAGTTTATTTTTCAATTAATATAATATTAAATGACAAAAATAAGAGAGAGAAAAATTCAAATAACCAAAAAAAAATGATATCCATTTAATGAGTAAAATCATTAAATTTGTGAACCAAGTTACTATTGCTAATATGTTAAATCTATGATCCGAGTTATGGTTTTAGTAGAATTATAATTTATTTTGTTTTTAAAATTATCTTTTATTTAACTCTATAATAATAAAAAAAGATAATTGCTAAATAGAATATCAACCCAACACTAACTTGTTGAAAGAAAGAAGTTAAATTAAATAGATTTATGAACCAAGTCAACTAACTAAACATGTAAACATATTTATAGATTTTATAAAATTTAATAATATTATTTTTTTCTAAAATTATATTTTCACTGTATGAAAAAGAAATTAATAAAAAAAAAGTTATATTTAATTAAAAAATATAAAACAATTCACTAAACTTGTAAATTAAGACAACTTGAATTGCCTTAGCAAACATGGAAGTTATACTAACTTTGTAGAAGAACAATATAAGTTTTATAAAATAAAAAAATTATTGATATTATTATTATCATCATGATAACTATTATTATAATTATTATTTTCATTATCATTGTATTACCATAAACATTATTACTATTCATTATCATAGCTATTATTATCATTACTATAAATATAAATATAATAATAATAATAATTATTATTATCATTACCATAATATCTATTATTATTAATATTGATATTATTTTTGTTATTGTTATTGTTATTATTATTAATATCTTTATTATTATTAATAATATCATCATCATTATTATTTTAATTATTACTGATATTATTATTATTTATATTATCATTATAATTATTGATATCACAATAAACACAATCACTCTAATAAACTATCTTCATCATTATTACCATGAAAACAGTTCTACTAAAACTATCATTACTTACTATTATTACATTAAAACTACCGGAAATTTTGGTTGAGCTGGTGTAGCTCAAATGAACTGATTAGTGTCGAAACTCAAGCTATTGGTTAGGAACTTGTTCATCCATGCATGAACCACTCAATATAGACTCAAGAGGAAGAAAACATTTGCCATGGTTGGATACTTGATCAGGGACTGTAACTGTGCTGAGTACATTTTGCTGTTGAGCAGATGCTTTATGATGCTGTGGATTCAGCCTCAAGCTCGAACTGGAGTGTGACAAGGCAGCAGCAAGGTGTTTACTCATGGATTTTTTTAGATTTCTGATGCCAAGCTGCATCCAGTTGTGATGATGGGTTGAGATTAGACTTAGAAATCTTTCTGCTGGTAAGGAAACGTCCGCTTGGATTGCCTGGTGTGGATGGTGGTTTTTTGCTACTCTGTAACCACGTGGAAAGGGGGGAGCACAGTAGGACTTTCTCATCCTAGATGGGTTGCCCATGAATATTACAGGGACAAATCTTTCTGCCAACATTCTTTTCGCTTCCCGGTCTTTGATTTTGATTGAGATATGGCTGAAACTTAAGAGTGCCTTCTTTTTTGTGCTTCTTCTATCGCAAGCAAGGATAAGCAAATGAGAATGGGGATCCAATCCAGGTTCGGAGAAAGTGACAATCCGACTACACAACCGTTGTGAGGCTAAATTTTTTAATTGGTTATTTTGTAGAGTATCATTTTATATTTAGAACATCATCTGTGACCTTTTGGGATACCATTCGAATTACTTCTGATACGTACCTTTCCCATACGAGTTCTTGCTGCCAAGAAATTTAGGCAATTGCATTCTTTGATCCACCTTTGAGTATGGAGTGTACCTCAACACCCAAGTGGAAGAAAGGGTGATGGGATTTTTGTTTTCTGCATTTTATGTTCATTCAGAAGAAGGATTGCTTATTGGTGCTGCTCAAAATTATATCCAGTTCTTGAAGGATCTACTTCATTTTTTCCTCCATATTTTGTTTTCGTTTCTTATATTAAGATCTTCATTTGAGTAATAGAATAACAACGTGCTTGAATTCAAACCTTGATCTGAAAATATACGCTTTTACTTTTGCAGAGGGTGAGAAGAGAAGTTGGAAATCATTCGAAAACACTAAAAAAAGTGCTACTCAAGACTGAAGTTAACTCGGTGGTTTCGATCAGAGATGATCTGATTGATTCTCAGCAAGCGACTGAGGAAAACCTTGGTCCCCTTTTATCCGAGAGGGAAGGCCTTTTTCACCAAATTCAACGAACTCTCCTTTATTACTTGGAACAGCGAATAAAACAAGACAAACTGGTCAGATACTGGTATCTCCGAGCATAATAGCTGCTGAAGAAGCAACAGCAAAGGTTCCCCGTAGTTCAGCTCCTTTATTATTTTTCAATTCTTTACTGTAATCACACTTAGAAAATAGTCTATATTTACTAGGATCATAGTTAAATAAGATTGAGACTGGATTCAAGATGTTGTCACAACACATGCCTCTGTGCAAGCTTGTGTTGGTTCCATTCAAAATCAAATTTGAAACAGCATTGCATCCCCATAATTCATCAAGCTATAATGTAAGCCCAGAAGGAGACAGTGAGTTCTACTGTTCTAGTCACATTTGCATATGTGATCTTTAATTTAGCAGGCTAAAATGAGAGGGTTGCGTCAAAATGCAAGCCAACCTCTATTATCAGAGCCTTCCACAAATTTCATTTGTGGCAAGGCAAGACCTTGATAATACGCTCCGGCCTCTCTCTCCTTGAGTTGAGTTTGATCTTAACATCAGCAGCCAGGCTGGTGGTGCCCGGTAATAATATTGCAGGCACCGAAAGTTGCATAGCAGATCAATACTGGCATACTTGATCCTGCATGACATGTGGCTTCACTTTCTATAGATTTGTTCATGAGAATCGGTTACGCCATCTTAGTGCATTATGAGGTCTTGACTCTTTAGAATCCCGGTGCCGCATTTTCTGTGTCGAAACCGCCAAAAAACTTTAGAAAGAAGAGCGAAAGAAAAGAAAGCCATGAGAAATGTCAGGGACACAGGGAGCACAGCCGCCGGGCAGTACACCGACAACGACACACGAGTCAGTGGCAGCAGAAGAGAACAGGACCAAGGCTAGGAGAATCAGGGGATGATCTAGATCGACAAACTCCAGGACAAGGTCCCCGATGCCGCTGGGAGAGGAGGCCCTGTCATTGGCGCTGGCAAAGATGAAAACAAGAACGACTTGGGAGTTACTGGCACCGGCGAATAGCTAGCCTAGCCTGGCCTCCATGCATGCCACTTCTTTTATTTGTTAAAATTGCAACTTCTTGTGGATTTTTTTTCATAAAATAAAACCGTAGCTTTGAGTTGCATGGATACTGAAGCAAAGAACCCCAGAAAAAGAAAGCAAGAACGTAATTATTGCTGTGTATGGTCCCACATGTGGGAACATCACGTTAAATATACTGTTTTTTAGTGTTAATATTATTGTGGTTCGAGTATTATAGTGGTAGATTTAAAAAGAAAAAAGAAAAAAAAATCAAAAGAAAAAAAAAAGAAAAGAAAAGGCAGTTATTATGCCAAGTGAGGATATTTTTAATTTTAGAATTACTTTTTTAATATATTTTGAATATGAAGGGATACGTGTAAGCTATTTACTGGGACAATTTTTTTAACTAATATTCATGACATTGCATAAGAACCTTGTAAAAAAAGAACATAGAGGGCCTCAGTTAAAAAAAAAAAAATTCCGATAGTACAGGGATTAATAGAGGGTAAAACCCATTTGTTTTATTTTTCACTCAAAACAAATTTCGCATGCGCCGCAATAAAAATGAAGCTCTCAACGTCTCATTCCTTAAATCTTATAAAAAAAATATGATTTTTCTATGGCAATATATAAAAAAAATTGTTTCAGATTCGAACTATGGAATTATCATTTTTATATAAATTTATTTGAATATAAAATATTTCATTCAATTCAATAAATTTTCTTAGTCTATTCCTTTTAACTTATTAAATGTTAAGGGAAAACGTTCACTATATCATATAAACTGGTATTAAAAAATAGTAATTCGATTTTCCATAATTCGTTTTCTACAAAACACCAAAAGCCGTCATCCAAATCAACGGTATCCTGGCGGAGGACGAGGAAACGTGGCAACCGATTGACCGCTCCAAAGTTTATTAATTTGCAATACACGGCAAAATATCCCGCTGACAAAAATCACAAAATCGCAACAAATTTATTAAAACAATAAAAATGTAAAACCATCAGTTCATAAAACAAATAAGAAAAAAAAAAAAAAACCATCAGAAAACAAACAATGATAAAAAGAAAATTGTGCGAAACAACGCGATTTCGATAAATGGCCAAACAACTCTACGGCTACGGTGCCCCTGCAACAACATCGGCTTCCCGTTCCCTCACCGACTCCTATCTCACCGACTCGGTCTTGACCCGATACTTAGGCACCGGGTCGGACCCTCTGTCTTCGGATTCTTCGAAGTACTCGGCGAGCTCCTCCATGTATCTAACACAGAGCGATAGCGCGCTCAGATACTCGGTCGACAGAGGCATTGCCTCGTCGGCAGCGGCTGCAACTTCTCCGCATTTGTCGTCTTGGCCACCACCACCTGGTGTTGATGCTCCTTCCGCTGTTGATTCGCTTGTTCCTGGCCTTAAACGCACTCCTGAAGGTTAGTTTAGGGTTTAGGGTTTCATTTTTTCCCTCCCTCCCTCCCTCTTTTTTGTGTGTTTTTGTTTAGTTATCTTACTATTATTCGTATGCCAAAAATAAGAATAGAATTTAAGCTCAAATTTCCTTTTATCCCTTCTGCATGCTATATGGATTTTGTTACTTTGTTAAGAATTTACTGTTTGGCTGTGCTTGCAGTGCTAATAATGTGAACTTCTTCCTTTATTAATTGTTGAGCATAGGAAAAATGTGCAGAAATGTCATGCTAATATTTTATTTACTTATATAGGCATCCTTGTGGTTTGTGTTATTTAAAATATAATTTGTGTTGCTTCTTGGCATTGGGAACGGCAAACAAGCTCGGCGTTTGCTTAATAAATCTACATTGGGTGATGATTGTGAGGTGTGCATTCGTGGTGGTCTAGTTAAATTATAATTCCCATCTACTTTATGAAAGAATTCTAAGGAATTGCTTTAATGTGAGGCGTTCATATATGAGAAGCATGATTTTGGAAGTTGCTTTAAACTTCAGTAGATGTATTTCTATGGTCCTGCTGGATTGGGAAATGCACAAGCAGAGTTATATTATCATCGTGAGATGTTGTTTTTGGCCCATATAACTGACTCCGTGCTTAGCCTAATAGGCATGCACATTCCATGGTAGATGTATTATCATCTACTTTTCAAACCATAGCAGATTTATTATTACGGTCCTGCTAGATTGGGAAAAACAAAAGCACAGAGTTATATTATCATTGCGAGATTTTTTTTTGGCGTGATATCTATTTGCTTTACTGCTTTTCAAATATAATAACTCTGTACCTGGCCTGATATGGGGGGGCATGCATGTTCGGTCAATGTATGACTTGGCTTGAGACATGCCTTTTTTCTACTTTACATAATACATTGAGGTCCAGTCATCAGTTACATTAGAATTAAAGAAGAGATTGATTTAATCTATCTGCTGTTTATAAATTTTGGCAGATGCTCCACATTATCTAACACATGTGCAATGGTCTCAATAGCTTACATGTAAATATAAAAATGGCACTATAATTGCTGAATATTTATAATAGATTTGACATGCAAATTCTAGATGTATACAAAAATTTTGCAAGATAGAAACTTTACAATATTTTATCTGCATTTTGTTTGTTATGAAGGTGCTATGTATCTATTCTTGGTATGAGTTTTTCTAAAGTATATTCTTAGTCCCAAAATTAAAGTTTTAAGCGTACTTATATGGTAACTATTTTTTTCTCTGTCTTTTGTATATACTTGAACTACTATTATAGTGCTCTATCATCCGACTCTTTTGGGTGCCCATAGCACAATTGGGCAAAGTGAGGATTGGTATTCTACCAACGCTTTAGCCAAGCGTGCTAGATTCGAGACCACAAGCCATCTTCCTATATATCCACAGAGGCCAGGGGAGAAGGATTGTGCCTACTATATGCTCACTCGAACCTGTAAATTTGGAGATACCTGCAAATTTGACCATCCAGTTTGGGTTCCCGAGGGTGGAATCCCAGATTGGAAAGAGGTGACCATTTATTACTATCTTAATGCATGCTATATGATTATGTTATAAGGTTATTTATATAAATATCATTATTTAATAGAGTGCGAGCATAAAGGATTTATCAATGTTTAAATTTATAAGGTGACTGTTTTAAGTTACTTGAACATGTCGACTTATTCTTTACAAAACTATTCTACTTCTTACTTGTAGTTTGTTCAGTGGTTTAGAAAAATTCTAATCTTTATAATAGTTTTATAATTGTCATATGCTTATGATGGATATAATTGATTATTTGCTCCTTAATTGTTTTGAATTTTGAATGAACATGGTTATGATATTTTCCCTTTAAAATGTACAATTGTTTTTGTAGCTATGAATGACTCCTCAGTCTTTGGGGAGTCAATTATATTTTCTTTATTAATACCTCTTTTTACAATATTGTTCCTGTGAGTTTTCTGTATTTAGATGTTTGTAATTTGGTTTAGTGTTTATAGACTTCTCCTACTCCAACAAGAAATTCTTCTAATGTCCAGAAAGGGTTCATAGTTCTCTCATTTATCACATAACCTTTTCCCGAACCACTCCATTTTCTTTTTGAGATTTTCTGTTTTGTATCAAGGATGTTCCTGAACCACATGATGCTTATTGGATGATTGACTTGAAGCCGCTGCTATCTGCCTGAATTGGATACTTGCATAAGAAACTTTAACACTCCGGAGTTTATGTTGGAAACGTAATAGTTACTTATAATTATTCCTGCATCTGTAGTTCATTTGCAAGCTAGATATTAACCAATTTAGTTACATATAATGTTTATAGTATATGTCTCACCACAGAGTTTATATATCCCTATTTTAAACTTTATGTTTTTGCATTTTGCATGGCCAAAAGCCTCTGTCCATGTTGAACATGATACGTGGATTTTTGTTCACAAAGCCTTGATTTCGAGTGTTAATTTCAGTTGACTTATAACTGACATCTATTGAAAGCCTTTTGCTACTTCATTGGTTAATTCTGAACCTTTTTTGCTAGGAGATCAATGTAGATTATATAACAGATGATGCTCATGTGTAACATGTGAAATATAGTTTGCATTGTTGAGGCAGGCAACACTCAAAGAAACCCATGTAGAAATATCAATATTTCTAATACATCTACTCAGGAATTAAAGTGTAGTTAACAGTGAGGGACTCTGACATTTTCCTGAATGTATGTAGAAGGAGGCAGTATATTTGGTATATGGCATCTGAATCTATCACATTTTTTCAAGCAAGTGTTGTTTCTCATGTTCAACCATTTTGATGCTTAGTTATTTATTTTCCTTTTTATCCACTCGAAAATGATTGTAACATATAAGAAGGTATGGATAGTATCAATGTTTTCTTTCTTTCTTTCATTCTTTCTTTCTAGGTTCCCCCTATTGCTACAAGTGAAACTTTTCCTGAAAGACCAGGAGTGCCTGATTGTCCTGTAAGTATTGTTACCAACAGTTGCTAATTTTGGCACTCAAAGTGCTTTTAATATATTGGTTAATTACCATTGCAGTACTTTCTAAAAACTCAAAGGTGCAAGTATGGTGTGAACTGCAAGTTTAATCATCCAAAAGAAAAGTTGGCTTTGGTATGTGCTATTGTTGTAAAATTCTACAAAATCTTTATTTGCATTACTCCTAGTTTATAATTAGATGCTTTGATGTGGTTTCAGGATGTTTCAGAAAACACCAGTGTTTCTGCCTTGCCTGAGAGACCTTCTGAGCCCCCATGTGCAGTAAGAAGCCAATAACTTTTTTTTTTTTTTTTATCTAGAAGCTCTGTCTTGTTAATTTGGTCATCTGTCATCCTGAATATTATGGTCCTGAACAGTTCTATATGAAGACTGGGATTTGCAAATTTGGTGCAACCTGCAAATTTCATCACCCAAAAGATATCCAAATAACCTTGGCAGGACAAGGGAATGATAATGGTGTGCAAACTAATTCTGTAGTTGATAATGGGGGAATAACTGGAGATGTCAATGTGATTAAGGCCCTTATGTCAGTTACCCCAGCCCTACTTCATAACTCCAAAGGTCTTCCAATGAGACCGGTAATGTTGTTTTAGTTCTTGGTGAAGGTTAGATGATGTGATTAATGAGGTATTTGGTGATTCCTTTTCATTTTGATCATTAATCCACATTGTGCTGTTTTGGCAGGGTGAAGTGGATTGTCCCTTTTATCTGAAAACTGGCAGGTAAGCATGTGCCTATTTATGCATAACTTCTATAATAGTTTGGGAGGAAATGGTCAAACACTTAATTTTTCTTTTCCAATCAGTTGAGGAAATGGTCAAACACTTAATTTTTCTTTTCCATTCAGTTGTAAGTACGGTGCCACTTGCCGCTATAATCATCCTGAGAGGACAGGTATGCAATTGCTCCTGTGTTCTTACTTTAAAATTGAGATGCTTAATTTCAGTATTTGAGACCTTCTCTTCTGCACTTGAGCTTCATAATTTCATTTCTGCTATTCTTTCACAGCAATCAATCCACCTGCTGCTGCAATCAGCCATCCAATCATAGCTCCTTCCATGGCAAATCTGAACCTTGGAGTTTTCAGTCCAGCTGCCTCTATATATCAAACTATTGACCCCAGATTGTCGACGGTAAATACAAAATCATTTGCATATTCACTTCTCAGTTGCATCTGTTTCATCAAAGGATGTATATCAGACAATTTGTGCTCGACTGTGTGACAATGTCTTTGCGTGTAGCCAATGGCCATGGGTGGGGATTAAAAAAGGCTTTAAAGATGATTTCAGTTGAATTTATTTATTATGGTTGCAGTTTAAAGAGTGCTCTCTATCATATCTCATGGTGGTATAGTGAGAAATGAAGCCTTATGTGGGGAAAAAGGTGTTTGAACTCTGAATATAGCTGTTTTAGGTTGAATTTATGAAAGAAGCTTTCTGTCTGTGCTTATGATTCACAGTTTAATTATAGTTGTTTTTAATTCCTTAAAAAAAAGTTCTTTTCACCTGACTATAGTTTTGCTGTTGGTGTATTCGATTCTGTTCAAATTCTTAACCTTCTGTGATTTATTTCTCACTGACTCATCAGTTGGGAATTATTAGTGTCCGATTTCTAGCATTATCTTTTGCCACATTGTTTATTTAGAAGTTTATTTATCTACCTTACAGACAGTTCACAATAGCTTTTCCTGGTTTGTGGAGATTTAACTTTTACTAATGTTACTCTCTGTTCTTCTGAGATTTCTCTTGGCTTCCTTGTGGTTACAGAAATCATGGTCATCTTGGTTTGGTATTGATACCTTTTATTTGTTTGCCTACTGCAGCTGGGAGTGGGACCGACCGTCTATCCTCAACGACCTGGACAGACAGAATGTGATGTGAGCATCTATTTTACCTCATCCTTTATTCTATAATATATGTTGTTCTTTACTTCTTTTATAGAGTTCTAATTTATCTATTGATTGTTTAAAAAAAAAAAAATGACCAGCATTACATAAAGCTACTTTTTTCACTTTTTCTTCATAATACGTTCCTTCAATTTATGGCGGGGCAGCTTGTTTCTTGGTTCAATGCATCCTTGATATGCAGGCACGTTGAATGTGTTACATTTCCCATTTTCAGTTTTACATGAAGACTGGTGAGTGTAAGTTTGGGGAAACTTGCAAGTTTCATCACCCAATTGATCGTTCTGCACCTACAGCAAAGCAAACTGAACCACAGACTGTTAAGCTCACTCTTGCAGGGTTGCCGAGGAGAGAGGTATGAATTGGTGCTAGAAATTAAGCATGATGTATATATGTTGTTTCCACAGAAAGGAGTCTATTTCCATTAGATGCAGTTGGTTGTCTTCCTTTCTTTGAATTGTGAGGCTTATCCTATAAATTTGAACTTTGTTTGCTCATTTTAAGGTTCTGGGTTATGATTTACTACATGTGAAGCACATTAAGGTGGGTTTAAGCAGTCTCCTCAATTTTGTTGAAGAAAACATATGCCTTTGGGTAATTCTATTTTGCTGTTCCTTTTCCTGGTGACTTTGGTTGTGTATAATATGACTTGTGAGAGTAAGTTGCGTTAAATTATTTGAAGAAATGGGGTTCTGTTTTCCACATTGTTATTACTCACAGCTTGGCCTGTCACCAATTTCACTTCATTTGGAAAACTTTGAGAAATGTCCTTGTCTTTGGTTAATTTGCTTATTTAAGGGTTATGTGCATGGATGCAAGTGCTTCAAGTACAGTGCATTTAAACACTATTCCCATCACATAATATTTAAAATGTTTCTCTTGCAATCAAAGAACCTTGAAACAAGCCCAGCTGGACTTCACCATCTTTTTGGTCAATTATTAAGCACAAGGGCTGATTGGTTACCCCTTGACTAGCCAAGGTGTTTCTTGTAATGTATATGTTCAGTGGTATTTATCTTGCCGAAACCTTTGACAGGGTGCGGTTCATTGTCCATACTATATGAAGACTGGCACTTGCAAGTATGGTGCAACATGCAAATTTGACCACCCGCCTCCTGGAGAGGTCATGGTGTTTCCAAATCTCAAGGAACTCTTAATGCAGAAGCAATAGGAGCTGAGGCGGGAACTGCCCAAGCACGGTAGAAGTGAAGTCCTGGTCATGGATGGCAGGGAAGAATGTCCTTTTGCTAGTTTTTTTTTGGCCTTTGATCTACTGATTTTGTTCTTTGTATCAAGCTAAGCAGAATACGTTGAGGAAAATGAATGTAATTTAAGTGTTAACTAATGAAGTAAAGGCAATGTTTTCTTGTTGTATTTCAATTGTTTTGCAAGTCTTTGTATTTTAGAGTGGTTAGATGATCATAATTTTGAAGTTCATGGGGAATTATTTAGAGTTTGTTTTTTCTGGAATATCAGCAACGTTGTTCTAGGTTCTTTTTGTGGTTGGATGAATGAAAAGCCGGAAACTGGGTAGAAACTACTTGACCTCCGCGTTTGTAAATACGTCTTGGCGGATGCCCCCACTATCTGGATATTGATGGGTTTTTTTCTGGATAATCGGTGTGAAAAACTTTGGTTCATGCCAGTTGTGAAAATTGAGATGAATATGACGAAAAATTGTCTGATTTTTGTTTTGCTTCCTTATCTACCCAGTCAGTTCCTATACAGGTAGGGTTTTTCTATGGTTATATCTCGTACGTATATATGAATTTTCATCAACCTAGGAGCAAAAGAGTTCGTTCTTATTTGGGATCAAATTCGAAGGTTCAAAGAAAGTTTATTCTGAATGCACCAGGGTGGTGTCAATTTGACGGAGAAATAATTTAATGCAAGTCTCTAATAAGCTGACTCCGAACCAGTTTTTAACGGAGGGGTTTAGCTTCGGGACTAAAAAGTTTATTTGAGAATATCGATTGAATTGACAGTTAATCAAGGAGGAATTCATGTTGATTTGAGAATTTTAACAAGAAGAAGAAGAAGAAGAAGAAGAAGAATATGTTAATGTAGACAGGGTAAAGAATACGGAGGATGACTGCTCAGGTTTGAGGAAAAGGAAGGGGTGGGGGTGATGATTTATTGAACAAAAAAATTGTATCGTTGAGATATTAATGGTGGAAATAGAAAAATAAAAGCAACCCAGATCAATCTTCCTTCGCAGATAATCAAAGAAAGATTGATGCGGGTTGCTTTTACATGGAGCAGGGTCGAAGTTTTTACAAAATTCAACCTGGATCAGCGGATTGTTGATCATCTAAGCTCCTTCACGGGGACAGCCCTTTCCTTTTCATCGAAACTTTCAGTGCTGCTGACTGTAATATAAGGTATGATAATATCCATCCATCGCTGTTTGTTGTTCTCCTTGTGTGGCGTAGCAGCTGTTTTCCTTGTGTGGCCCTAAATTTCTTGCAAGAGAAAAACAGAATCAGATTTTCGCGCATGGAAAATGCTAACTCCATTGCCTTCCATGGTGGTGAAGAAAATGAAACTCAACTTCTGCTGCAGCGGTTCAAAAGTGATTTGGAAAGATTTCACTGTTAGGGTATATTTTGATTGTCGATTTTTAACTTGTTTCCTCGTGTGACCTCGGACCAAATAATGATCGCCCTTGAAGCACTTGACTAAATCCAACCCGTTGTGCTCTTGAAGCACTTGACCCTACACAATCCATTGTGCAGTGCTGTCCCTAGGAATTTGATGATACCCAAGGAACTGAAGAGGTAGAGTGTTAACCATACTTGCTTATATAGCGTGAAGAAATAACTCAAATGAGGATTCTGTAATATCATGGCATAAACGGTGTGCTGATGAACTTTAATTCTTAAGCCTTGAAATGAAAAGAAGAAAGTATATATGACATACAGTTTTGCCACGAGCTCGGTTTTAAGCTTTATGAGTCTGACAGCCAGTTGAATTGGCGCTGCCTAAAGAGGTCACAGTTTAGTTTTAGGTTGAAAGTGATCAACCATTTCCGGACTGGTAGAGTGGTTGCTTGAAGGTTCTTAATTACTTCTGAGAATCTCTGATTGATTTTGGGGAAGGGAAGTTGGGCACAGATTTTGGAGCATCTCCGGGAAGCTCCAACTCCAATTGTCTCGTAAAATTCTCCAACCTGATGGAGCAAGTTTTATGCTTTTATGAAATACTAAGACTTTTGTTCCCTACCAAGTTATGATGGAAACAAGTATTTCGTATTGTCAACCCTAACTATTTTGGCACTGAAATATCATGATTTTGTTAAAGATTTTGATTAGATTACTTATTAAAAATTAAATATATTAATATAATATTTAATATAATTCAGTAAATTATCTATATTCACAGGAAAAATTTATATTATTAGAAATAAAAAAATAATACAATAAAAATATATAAAGAAGAAGAATCACATTTATTCTACTCAATTTCCAACTTTTATTGCTGTATTTATAGTTACTGCAATAACAACAAGGATATTTTCATTATTATTTTTTTTTCTTACGCACACTCACCACTTTCTTTCTTTCACTTTGCTTTTTAATTTATATCTTCATTTATAGGCATAAATGATAAGATAATTTAGTCATAAATTATGATATTAATAATAACAGCATATAAATTATATCATTTTAAAATACATGAATTGTATCATTTTGTTAATATATAGTGTAACTTATTTGATAATATCCATTTATTATTGTAGTCTTTTGATAATAACATCTCACTTTTTTAGAGCAGGCTGTGCATATATTATATTGCCGTGAAATTCGCTGAATTTAACCATTAATGTTAAAACTTGGAGATTTTTAGTGGTTGTTTCTTGCCCCTTAGCAGCATTCTTTACCTGTATATCTAACAGGCTCAGAGCCATTCTTGATGCGAAATTCAAGCTTGGAAACAGTGGTGGAAAGCCTTTTAAGCCCACAACAGATGATTTAATACGGGTTTTAGAGGATGTCTTGGTATTCTGGATCCAACATATGATATGAGTGGTCCGGTGTTCTTTCCCCCGGTGAGCAGCAGCTCCTTATTCTTGCACGTCTCTTGCTTTCAAAACCGAAACTGGTTCTAATGGATGAATCTACCAGTGCTTTGGATGTAGCCAACGAGGAATTTTTGGTTATAGATTCATCTTATTCTCTCTATTAGTCATGCTGTTGCAACCAATGTGCTAAATCTGCAAATGTCTTGCACTCTATTTGAGTAACAAATCACACCTTGTGGCACGAAAAGCCGCTGGGCACCTCCAAATTAGAGTTTCCTACCATTGTAATTGCACTGAGCAAAGACTCCACTGGCTAGACATAGTCAGATTTTATACACGATACATGTAACTCTGGAGAGTAATGGACTATGTGGTGAGTGGAAAGGATCGGAAGAAGCAAATACACAAGTTGCCAATGGCACTCAATTGTCCAATCATGAGATCCAGCACACACTTGGTTCTCATAATTAGTGGTTGTTATTCTGCGTTTGCTAAGACCAGTGATCATCAGAGATGCTTCCTAATTATTCAGGCATATTGTTTGATTAACAATGGAATTCCTTGTGTTTCGGTTCTGAATAACTCAATGGCCGTGTTGCATTTTTGCAGGCACATCTGTACAGCACATTGAGGCTGAAGGTTTAACATATATTAGCATTGGCCATGTTCGAACTCTCTATGACCACCATAGAAGGAACTTACATATAACTACAGTGATCCCACCAGCAACGAGCGCAATTGTCATATTCAGTCCATCAATCGTGATTCCGAGTAAAATGTTTCGAATCGTTAGTCAGTGTTAATATGTTGCAGCTGTCATAGAATCAAATAACATGGTTTAGCTGCGCGTTTTCATAAAGTTACCTTTTTCTCCAAATAGGAGAGGATAGTGATAGAGACATCGTACAAATCTTGTTCAGAAATACATGAAACGGAAATACTAATTCACACATCAGATTAATCCAATTTCTGCAGTGTTGCTCTGTGTTTCCAGTTATCCTACTTTTTCTGAAGATTTTAGTTCAGATTTTACTTTCTTTTCCGACCTCTGTTTCGCTGTGATTTCTTAAAAGATAATTCCACTAAATCCCCGCCTCCGTTTGCTTCTCTAACGAATAGAAGCATTAGCCCAAAACTTAGTGTTTCTCGAAAAGAACTGATGCCATTGCTTTATTAAACCAAAATTTGAAGCTTAGAAGTTACTGGTTCATCAGCAGCAGTACTCTTCATGTTCACTGCACTAGGTGGTGGCAAGGTGATGGTGACTTTTCATCTCCTTGTACAGGTGTTTAGATATCTTGGTTGTGTTAAAGGTGGCCTAACTCGAGTAAGTGGCTACTTATGTCGACATACATGCACTTGGAAATTTGATCTTGCAGACCTAGAACATGTTTTAATGCTTGTTATATATACTTGTAGTGTTAATTGATGAAGATTGACAATGTTTTGCTTGATCTTGGCATTCCATTTATTGGTTGTAGAGATCCAAACGCAGACGAAGCTTGCCATTTCAATGTCAGTGGCTTCCTTGTGATAAGATTTAGTAGTTTGGTTTGTTTTTATGGAATTTTAGCAGTTGTCTAGTTGAGTTTCTGGGTCAAGACAATTCCTAATGCTTGTTGAGTTATTTCCTAATTTTTTTCCTTGCTTGCGTGTTAATTGCTAAAGCTTTTGGTATTCTTGTTTTTATTTAAAAATATATTAAAATAATATATTTTTATTTTTAAAAATCTATTTTGAATATCAACATATTCAAATAATATAAAAATACAAAAAAATTAAAATATTTTTGTTAAAAAATTACAGTCATAGCAAAATATCGCAACACTAAACAGTAACTGATTCTTATGGGTATCTGGCTAATTAATTCTGAGTTTTTAATGATGATGTGACAGCAGCAAGACTCGAAAATAAAAATAAAAGACCCCCTTGATAGAAAATAATGACCGTGAATATCATGTAAAAACGATTTATGCTGGACTGGTATGAAACAAGTACCAGTTTGAAGAAAACGGAGGAAAAAACATGACGGCAAGACAAGGCTCTTTTTGTTTTAAAGATTTTGTCCGGTCAGCGCACTCACCTTTCTTCCACACACCGCCCCCGTACCCACCCCCCACCCCCCCCAGCCCGCACGCACTCTTAAACCGTAGAAGGGTCTAAAAAGCCGAGGGAAAGAATGAAAACAAGTTAGAGGCAAAGTTAAGCCATTACATGAAAAACACATAAAAAACAACAAAGAGAAAAGGGAACGAGGGATAAGGATAAGTCCTAAAGATGCAACCTAAGTGAAGGGATAATGTAAAGTAATGGAAGAATATCAGAATCATCATTCAAAGCCCAAACAGACAGAAGCAAAGATGGAGGGGCAAGAGTCCTCGTTGAACTCGGTCTAAGGTTTTTAACATATCACCATGACCTGTTCCTGTCGTATTCATGCACGCCAACATACATAAGCCTGCCCGTATGGAAAAAAACGAAAGAATGCTAGTTTTGAGTGGGGCCGTGCGTTGCTTTCTTTGTATAAAAAACTCCATCAAGAAAATTCTCTCCAAGTCGTCATCTCGTATATCGTGTGAATGCGTGACCAAAGTTATTTATCTATCTCCATCTTTTTTTTTATTCCTCATTGGAAGCAGAAACCCTTTTATAGCAGTTAGCAAACCCTTTTATAGAAGTTAGCTATTAAAGCGAAAAGACTCTCCCTATTTCCTCATTGGAAGAGTCCAAGAAAATCTAATAAGAAAGAAAACCCTAAAACCAACGGTAAAAAGTAAAAGCTTTTTAAAAACAAAACTGTCATTTTTTTCCTATTTGTTCGACACTTGAAAATTAGAAGGAAAAAAATATATCAGTACATCATATAAGCAGTAGAAGGCATCCTCTAACCCGCCGCCTCTGAAACAAAAACACAAAGGAGGAGAAGAGGCCTTTGGTTGGTTTAAGGAAGGAAGATTTTTTCTTTCTTAACATCTTTCTCTTGACTCTGATTGTTTCTATAACCCCATTTGCGGGGCTGGTTTGATTTGAAAGAAAGACTTCTCTTTTCCAATATCTTTCTTTTCCTGGACTAAGGAAGGGAGACGACACCAACATATATTCACTAAAAAGCAGAGAAAGCGGTAGAAAGAGAGAAGCTTCAGGTGAAAGTGAGGGTTGGCTTTGTAAAGACCGTCATTGAAGACAAGGTGGTTTTCTCATTATTCACACCAAAACCCACTCTGGGTACAATATCTATGTTGATGACATCTCTTATCTGTTTTCCTTTGACCTCTCAACTTTTTATTAGTTTTTATTCTTGTTTATCCATTGGTTTTATCAGTACTAAGACACCCTCCACTCTTTTTAAAGTCTCAGTCTTTCATCAGTTATCCTTATCTGCTTCTGTTTGCTTGTTTTCTGGTGCATTTTTTGTGTGTTTTGGTATTGAATTATAAAGCTCTGTTCTTTTTATCAGAAAGAGCATTGACAATGAAGTACGTATTGGTTACTGGTGGTGTGGTTAGTGGACTTGGCAAAGGTGTTACTGCCAGTAGTATTGGTGTTCTCCTCAAAGCTTGTGGCCTTCGAGTTACTTCTATTAAGATTGGTATGTGTGTGTGTATACATATATTTTTAATAATGTCTTGCAGTGTATTTTTAAATGGAGATCGTATCGGTTGCTTTTCATTTTAATTAGATTAAGTTGTGGATTGATAGTTTGCTCTTGTTAGGTTGTTTTTTAATTGATTAGTTTGTTGGGTTGTTTGTTAAATATGTTGAGCCTTTTTTTTTTATACTGGGTAGGGATTTTGAATGAGGAAGTTGGTCTGTAGTTGAAATTTTGTATCTGTTTTGTCGACGTTGTCTCTGAACTTTGTTGGCTACCATTTTAAACAATTTATCTCATGCGTATTCGTCTCTGATCCTCTAGTTTCGGAATCACAATATAAATCGAAAGAAAAAAAATGAAGGGTGGTCGCATTGTTTGTTGAAGCTACTGCATGCTTCCATCTTGGAATTCCTTATCATGGAATGCCTTAAATGTCTTTGGATGTTTTTGTTAATTGTTTCGATAGCCTAACCTCATGCTTGGCTATGTTTTCAGACCCTTACCTAAATACTGATGCGGGCACTATGTCTCCTTTTGAGCATGGAGAGGTCTTTGTCTTGGATGATGGCGGTGAGGTAAATTCACTGAATAAATTATTTTCCTCACAAGTATTTCTGGAGCACCCCTTCAGTGTCAATTCCATGGTTACTTCCATGATTAACATGCTTTCTGCAAAGATGATTAATTTCTTCTTTTTTATGTAAAAGGTGGATCTGGACCTTGGTAATTACGAGCGGTTTCTAGACGTTAAGTTAACCCGTGACAACAATATCACAACTGGAAAAATATACCAGGTAATGAATGTCTCCAGGATGACGTTAAGTTTATGAATTAGATGCGGCTTCACCTTAATTTCTTGCTATCTTGAAATTTCTGTCTTGATAAAATAGTCTGTTCTGGAGAAGGAGCGGAGAGGAGATTATCTTGGAAATACTGTGCAGGTCCGTTCCACATTCTGCTGTTCTTGACCGAAGCCTGTCATCATTTACCATGGAGTTAAATTTTTTATTTTGATTGTTGTCACTGCAGGTAGTTCCACACATCACAGATGCCATCCAAGAGTGGATAGAGCGTGTAGCCATGATACCAGTGGATGGAAAAGAAGGTCCAGCTGATGTTTGTGTCATTGAACTTGGTGGAACTATAGGTACTTAATTGCTGTTGATGTTTGTCAGATAAGTCGTTTTCCTTTTTTATTTTGTTTACTTAGAATGAAGCTAATTTTATGCAGGGGACATTGAATCTATGCCATTTATTGAGGCACTAGGCCAGTTCTCTTATCATGTGGGTAAGTTGATCTGCTCTGGACCTCTGTTTTACAGGCTCATAAAAAGAGATTTCTCTTTTATTTGGGTTCTGTGGAACCAAACTCTTACTTAGCTGCTGTGTGTTTTTAGGCCCTGGAAATTTCTGTTTGATCCATGTCAGCCTGGTGCCTGTTATTAATGTTGTTGGTGAACAGGTACGTATAAAGTTTTATCTTCCTCAACATGGCGTTGCACATTGATTCTTAGTTTCTCACTTGAATCTGGCTGGGGCACTTTCTTATGCATTGTATTGACTAAATTACTTCTAAGTTGTTCTGCTCTAACTGTTGTTGTATATGTATAGAAAACGAAGCCTACCCAGCATAGTGTTAGGGGGCTTAGAGGACTTGGGTTGACCCCAAACATTCTTGCTTGTCGCAGCACTAAGGTTCTCCTCGCTTTTCTCGTTGCTGGTTGCTATTTCATATTTCCTTCATGGCTTGTGGTTGCAGTCTCCTGATTCTAAACTTTATTCAATAGGCACTCAATGAGAATGTTAAGGCCAAACTATCCCAGTTTTGTCATGTGCCGGTACTGCAAGATAAACACTTTTATTGTTTTGTTTGGCTTTTATTAATCACAGCTACTGAATCTGACAATATGGCTTTGTGTGCAGGCTGAAAATGTTGTCACCCTATATGATGTCCCTAATATTTGGTACATTCCCCTACTACTAAGAGTGAGTGGTTTACTATGGGTTTTCTGATTCTTTATTCTTTTTTACTAGTCTTCAAACAAGAACTTCCTCTGCTTTTACCTTTTTAATTGTTTTCTCTTGACATGATTAGGATCAGAAGGCACATGAAGCAATCTTGAAAGCACTGAAACTTCCAGGGTTAGTGTTATGAACTCACTATATGTTTCCTTTGTGATTTGTTTTGCTTTTCATTTGGTGCATGCTCTCTCTCTCTCTCTCTCTCTCTCTCTCTCTCCAAGTTCATAGTGATAATGTTGTTGCATCAGCCTTAGTTTTTTAACAAGAGTATTAACATTTCCATAATCCTCAGTGTTGCCAGGGAGCCTGATTTACAGGACTGGATTACTAGGACAAGAGTCTATGACGTACTTCTTGAACCTGTGAGTCAGAAAGATATCCTCGATTTAAATTAATATTTGCATTTTTGTTCCATCTAACCATGAACTTAATGGGTATTACAGGTTAAAATTGCCATGGTTGGAAAATATACTGGCCTTTCTGATTCTTACCTCTCTGTTTTGAAGGTGAGTTCCTGTTTGCAGTCATATCATCAGTTACAAGCCTTTTCTGCATTGAACTTGAAAGCATGTTTGTATTTTTTCTGGAGCTATACATGTTCCCTGGCCAATCTTAGAAGGGCTTCAAAAATCTCCTAAAGACTTTATGTGGATTATGCTCTTTCATTACCAGGTTTAATCTCCACGTAACTAATCATACTGAACATAAAATCAATGAGAAACATCATATGCCATTCCTCAATCTTGAAGAGGAAGCACCAACCCTGTATTCTTTTTTTGGATTTTGTTTTATTGCATTGAAGAACTTATGAGATATTATATCCTAAGTTTTTTGGGTTACTGTGGCAGGCTCTTCTGCATGCTTCTGTTGCTTGCCGGCGAAACCTTGTTGTAGAATGGGTGGCTGCAGGTGATCTTGAAGATGTTACTGCTAAAGAGGTCAACAATGATCCAACTTCTGCATTGCAATTTTAAGATTTCACCCTACTCACACCATCAAGCGCCGCCCCACCCCCACCCACCCCAAAAAAAATAAAAAAATAAAAATAAAGGACAATTTCTTTTTAATGAAGAGAATAAAAAAGAGTATCCTAGACTGCTTTTTTCAGCCCAATATTTGTAGAATTTGATCTTTGGCTACTGTTTCTCCTTGCAGGCACCTGATGTTTATAAAAATGCATGGAATCTTTTGAAGGTGAACTTAGATATGTCTTTTAAATTGAAGCTCCTCTGGTTACATTTCTTTTCTTGGTTTGTATTTATTTTCTTCAGTCTTATGAGATTGTTTTTAATGCAGGGCTCTGATGGTGTTGTAGTTCCAGGAGGGTTTGGTGATAGAGGGGTTCAAGGAAAAATTATTGCTGCAAAGTATGCTCGTGAGAACAAAGTCCCATTCCTGGGCATTTGCCTGGGGATGCAAATTGCCGTAATTGAATTTGCTCAATCTGTTCTTGGTTTGGATGACGCAAACAGTACAGAATTTGATCCTCAAACTTCACATCCTTGTGTCATATTTATGCCAGAGGCATGTAGTGCTGCAGTCCTGACTGTTGATGTGGAATTTGGTCAATTGTTGTTTCATATGTTGAAGCTATTTGCTATAACTCTGTTTTATTTGATAGGGTTCCAAAACTCACATGGGGGGAACTATGCGTCTGGGTTCAAGAAGAACTTATTTCAAAGTTCCTAATTGCAAATCTGCAAAGTTGTAAGATTTATGACTCCTTCATATCTGTACACATCCATCACACTATATCACTTCATTTAGAGTATGCCACATGTATGCTTTCTTTTTATTATAATCTTCCTATGCACAAATACATATTTATATTACTGTGAAGACATCATTAGACGATGATGACAGCCATGAGACAGGTGAAGATGGCTGAAAGATCCAAATCCAACATTTGTTTTTTGCTCTAGTTGACCTGCCTAATCTTCTGTACTTGTGTTTAGGTACGGCAATGCCAGTTTTGTTGATGAGCGTCATCGTCATAGATATGAGGTAACTGTTTCCCATGGGCAAACATGTGGAAGTACTCTGCATGAAGAAAAAAAGTTCAATATGTCTTGCTCTTGTATATGTCTCAGATCCCTAAGAAATTGTTTATTTTGAGCAGGTCAATCCAGACATGGTAGCACAATTTGAAAATGCTGGTCTATCATTTGTTGGCAGAGATGAAACTGGCCAGCGCATGGAGGTATGTTTCTTTGAAATCATGGCAAGTGATGTATTCTACAAAGCCTAGTATTCTGATGGGTGTCAGGTGGTTATGAGCATTTTACTGTTATTTTGAGCAGGTCATTGAACTGCCTAGTCATCCATACTTTGTTGGTGCTCAGTTCCATCCTGAATTCAAGTCAAGGGCAGGAAAACCTTCAGCTCTTTTCTTAGGTATTATTTCCACTAATCACAACTGTTCAAAGTGCTCTTTTCTTAGCATTTTATAAAGTGCCTGTACTTTAGTTGGTGTTGCTTACTGTCTGAAGCTGAATTTTGAAGGGCGCTGTCCGGAGGTCATAACTGTAGCTGTGTTCAAACTTCATAACAAGTTCATTAGGAATTATATAATTGAGGGGAAAATATTCCTTTGTATCTTCTCCTGTTGCTTACTCTTTTGACAAGTTCCATTTTACCTTTGATACACCTAATATTGTTATTAACTACCTATGTTATCGAGTAGGCTGCACCATCAATGCCTCATTCCCCATTATCACCGTGCATTTGGCTTGGGCAGTCAGAGGACAAGCAGTCCATTTTATGTCATGCCTGGTCAAATGCACATTTGAGCATCCTCTTCCTCCTTAGGTATCTTCTTAATTCCTTCGCTATGTTACAGGACTTATAGCAGCAGCAAGTGGGCAGTTGGATGCTGTCCTGCAAAATTATGGCCATGCAAGCAAGCTATTGCCAAATGGAATGAGCAATGGAAAACCAATAGTGAAGCCCTATCAAAATGGGAACGCCATTAAGTCTTCCAATGGATCATTAAATGGTGCACATAGCAATGGCAATGGTGTGCACTATTAAGGAAGTGATGAACTTGAAGTGCGCTTCTGGTTATGGTTTCAGTTTTCTAAGGGTTTTCAATTCGGTTTCTCTTTGTACAGCTGTTGAGCATGGGGTAGATAATTTTAGCTTTTGAGTGACTTGTTTTTGGAGAAAATCGGAGTCTGAACTCTTGGAATGATGATAGCCTGTATTCTCCAGTTTGTCAGTGAAATATGGGCTCGAGCTGCAGCATCACCCTCTTGTTGGACAAACTGTCCTTTTTCAGTGGGAATTTTGGCTGTTTGTTTTTTGTTTTTTGAAGAGAGAAGATGTTTTAAGTCTACCCTTCCATCAACAATATAGGAATTGATACGTGTTGCGGTGATACCCCATGACTGAAGCAGGCACCTCTGGCGGCAACTTTTGGCAATATATCGATTTGTTCTCGCACTCGTCAATTCGTCCCCTGCTCTTTCGGTCGCTTATTAAACTTAGAAAGGCAATGGATGTGTAAACTTCTGTTGCGAAGCATTTGTTGACATTCTGTTTTCTTAAATATTTACATTGTATGGCTGGACAAATTTAATGTTTTTCAATGGTATTTCCCTCAAATATCTGCAAAGAGAGAAAGACTTGTGTTTAACGCTTGTGCGAGGATGAATTGTGAATATGCTGTTTGTGTGTCATGTCTGAAGCTTTTAAGCTCGCAGTTGAGATTGCTTGATATGGTATTCTGCTACTTTTTATCTTAAATGAAAATCCACTGGACTGAAATTTGCATAAGCCTATCACTGTTAATCTGATATCATGATGATAAAAAACATCTCAACCAATAATTTCAAGTTTTAACGGTGATGAGTCATCTGTTTTAGTGTTGATTGCATGCATCCCTTTCTGGACATGTGCACTCAAAGGAAATAACTCAGCGAGTTGATAATCTCAGTAAGTTGCGGGCCACAATCTTCCTGCAAGATACTCGTATATGATGAGTTCCCTTTAGTAATTAATACGACGACATATCTATTATTTTCAGGATTTCACATAGTTTTGGAAGCTGTCCTTTTGCTTATTCTGTACCCAAAAAAATATCACATCATTTTAGTTTTGAAGTCGTGGCAGACAGGCTTCTTCTATCAGGTGCAACCTTTGCCTTGTTGCCAATTAATACTACAATTTGAGACGTTTCAGACCATGTTGAGATTTTGGGAAATGTTGCCCTACAATTTAGACATCTTACGTCCTCTTGAATATTTCGCTTGCTGGTCACATATTACATGCAAGATTATCCATCCACTTGTGATGTAAACTACACCTGATGAGTTACCGTCTGTTATTGATAGGAAGGATCAGGAAACTGAAAATAAAAGCTATTCTTCCCTCATCTTTAATTTCCTTAATTAATCATGTTGTAATTTTAAAATTGAAAAGAATAATGTTGCGATGTCGTAAGAGGATGTCTGCCAGTTAAGACCAGGTGTATCTATTAGGAAGTCTCATGTTTAAGCCCTTATAACGTCTGAGAATTTAGGAGTTTGTAGAAGGTGTCGTCGAAGGATTACCTCCATCGTACACCTCAACCTATAGGGCTTTTTGCTGGGGAAAAAAGGGGGATAATACTGCAGCTGCACAAATCAATCGATCTTGATTTAATCTATATGGATTAAAAAACATGTGATTGGAGATACTGTTAGTTTGAGACATTAGATCCATTATTTCTCAAAATATGGTATAGATATGTTCGAGCATGTGGAATTAATGGAACTGTGTAGTGTGAATTGCGCAACGTTTCCTGCCACTTGTATATAGTAAGTATATTTGTAAACTCATTTTCCATGACAAAATAAGACAAGCAATATTGCAACTGGCTAAAGTAATTACATGGGAAACAGAAAAATGGGATGAAAGAAAGAAAAAAGAGAGAGGATAATAGGATGAATTAGTGATCTTGTTCTTAATAGTTTGAACTTATCTTATATACATTTTAATAATCGAAAACCAACTTAATAATAATTAAAATAGCAAGAACAGAATTTCAACTATATAATTAATATATGGATATTCCTCATCCCTACTATATATGAATAAAAATGCGTGCTCCCTCCAGTTTAATTAAGAAGGTAAAATGCAGCACGGTTAATGACATGGGAGTTGCAACTCTACTTGGAAAATCTCAGAATGTCAGTCTCGAAGCCAAGGTGTTGAAATGGGAATTTCTGAGTTGAAGTACCCACAGGATCAACAATTTGGGATGATGAATTCCTTTTGTTTTGATAGTGCTGCTGATGATCCAGGTTTTGATGAGAAGCAAGAAGCTTGTCCAGAAATGACCAATCACCATTGAACCTCCCTGCAGGGTGCACAAATCCACAACCACTCGGTGTTAACCTCAACAAGTTCTGCGAGCACTCAATGTCGTTCATGTTGTTCAAAGAGAGGGGTGACACAAACGATGGGGCAACAGCTGAGTCTGGACTAAATAACTGTGGTAGATGCATGGAGCCATCAAGGGTATAGTCTTCATATAGTGATTGCAAGTGGTTTTGTTTTGGATCTAGTGGAAAAGAAGAAGAGCTGGTCTTCATGTGAGAGAAGTGTACTTCTTGAGAAACTTCTGGTAGGAAACCTCTGGTTTGATTCTTCTTCTTGAAAACCCTGCAGACAACCCAACCATCTTCCTGCCAAAATAGCAACATATACAACATTAGTGCTCTATTTTCATTGAACCAGTCAGCTAAAAAAGAATATGAGATCACACCCATCTTGTAGAATTACTTTAAGTAAATCCCAATCCAAAAATCATGTGCCAGGATGAAGCCCAAGATCTTGGGTCAATGGTGAACTATACCTAATATTTTGTTTGTTTTTTTGTTTATTTTGGAAAAAGAACTCTTGATTCTAGTCGGCGTATATCATTTACCTGAACCTCAGAGTTGTCATCGTCCAAGCGGTACTCATGCATGATCCAATCAGTCTTTTGACCATGAGGAGCACGTCCAGTGTAGAAGACTAGGGTTTTTCTCATACCAATCCTCTGAGAGTTGCTTAGATGGATGGCCTTATCCCTTCCTGTTGCTTTCCAGAAACCTGCGGTGGTTGCCCGGTTTGTTCGAGTCCCGGTTGGATATTTCTTGTCCTTGTGGCTGAAGAAATACCACTCATTTTGAGGACCCGAACCAATCTTGCATTTGTCTGCATTTAGAAAACAAGAATGATGATTGTCCATTTTGGATCTGATGAGTTCACTTTCGCATTTTAATACTACAGTTCGAACTCATACCTAGGGAGCTCTGTAACCCTAACTCATAATTAAGTCCACCTCACCACCAAGTGTTTTAGTTCTTCTTAAAGAACTACCCAATTCAAAGATTTAAGCAGTCAGATGAGGTTTCGATCAAATGATTAATTTTACATTACTCGTTACCGTAGCTAGCTGTGTGGGGATTTTCAAGTTCAAATTGTTGGGTTACTTCATTTTGGAAACATAATTTTTTTTTTGCAATCTAACCTCATTACTCATTACTCATTACTCTAAACTGATAAGGAAGATTTTGAATTGCTAGAACAAAGAAGAAATAATCATCTCACCTCTGAGATCCCATGGCTCAAGTTTATTGAGGTCCACCTCCCTGATAACATCCAGGTCAATGGCTTCATACGAGACCTTCTTCCTCAGATAATAGTACAGAAGCTCTTCATCTGTTGGATGGAATCTGAAACCTGGAGGAACTGATAGTTGCCCGTTTCCTGTCATCATTCTCCCTAAATCTAGTATCGATTTTTGTCCTGAAATTTCAAAAGCAACGAATTAAGAAAACGAAAATGTTCTTTTATGGGCAGCAAGGGAGACAACAGACCGAACATTTCTAGAATATTTTGTGTGCATAAAAATCCATAGGGTTTGTGTAAAAAAAAAAAAAAAAAAGGAGGTTTAAAATACCTTAAACATAGGTCAAAGATTGGAGAATATGTTCCATGGTAAAACCATGCAAAATATGTTTAAACAGGCATGGAAATAATAGTTAGCATGCATAACCTTAATTAGTTTTCAAGACCCAGGTTAAACATTAGTGCTGAAGGGGATCCGGGAAATACATATCATGGTTCATGGTGGCATTTCTTACAAGAAGGATTTCATGAGATCATGTTTCTTATAACTAATCCTCTTATATCTTGTGAACACTCTTTGTTCATTATAAGAAGAGATTCAGAATCCCGTCTATATATCATGTACGTCAAAAGAGTAGAGATCATTCCTTTATTTGTTGTGCATGTAAAAACCCTACTTCTTTCTTCTTTTCGTTTTACATGGGAGGTGTAAAGTGATGCTTCTTTCGTAACATCCTATGAAAATTGCTTTTAGTGTAAAACTGAAGAACAAGAGAAAGAGGTAAAAGAAAACTTAAAGCAGGGTTAGCTCATTTTTCTTCTCAAACACACCAAACAGAATTTTAATGGAAAACCACTAAAAAAAGCATCCCTAAGAATATAAAAAAATAAAACAACCGAGAGAAAATGATGGGAAAAAAAAAAGGGGAAACAACAAGACCTTAGCTGCTGGGAATTAAGAGCTCTGTCCCTGACAAAAGAAAGAAGACAACCCGAACGGCAAAGAGCAAGCGGCGGGGGGCGGCCAAGTCCTTAATTTGCTTCAAGGGCACGGTGAGTGTGTGTGTGCGCGTGCCTGCCTGCCTTTTTAAGAGACTTGCAATTAGAGAGAGATAGAGGTGTGTGGATCAGTGCAAGGTTTAATTAAAGAAGAGTGATCACAAACCTAAGATGGGAACAGAAATAAAGGGAAAACAATAAATAAATAAAAAAGTTGATCAAGAGAAGAAAATGAAGAGGATAACAGCATGCTGGTTATGTCTTTTTGCGATATAGCTTTGGTAAATGTCCTTTGAATGGGAGACCTCATTCCCCAAAATCGCCTCATTAAAATGAAGAAAATCTGCTTAACTGTCAATTACTAATATCAACAGATTATTTAACGTGCATATTTGTCAGCAATCGTGCACATGATAGCCAGACACAGTCAAGAGTCAGAGGAAGAGAGGGGAATGATGGAGAATTCTCCTTCTATTCTTGTCTGTGTGTTTCCCTTGCAATTGTCTTACTTTATTTATTTCTTTCTTAAAATACGGTTTCTTTTAATGATTTGAAAACCAGCCAGGCATGTAGCTAAGAACCCCCAAGAGATACATATATATAAAACAAAATGTCTCCCGTGTATAATAAATTATAACATATACGGTCCAATTATTTCACATCTCGTGTAGCCAGACATTATAATTAATAATCATCCACAATAAATAACTATACATCTCTTGACGTTTTGTTGCTAAATGATGGCTACCTTTTCTCATTGATTTGAGCATGTCTTTGTACGCGATTAAAGATGTCCAGCCATGAGCTGATTTATTGGTTCAAACTAGAATTTTTGGTTGCAGTTTTATAATGCTTGGTCTAATATATACTCATAAAAATTTTTTTTGGATCTGATTAGCACCGCACCTGTTGATTTAGTCTCTGAAATTTGTAAAATCAGAAAATCAATAATCCATAACTATGATTATTATGTTAATTTGAAGAGATTCCTATGATTATATGTATTTTGGTGAAAAAGGACGGATCTAGAAGTTGAACTACGGTTAAAAACTATACCTGCCGAGCAATGCTGAAAGGTTGTTTGGAAATGCGTCTTTTAAAAATTTTAATTTTTTTTTGCTTAAAATTAATTTTTTTTCTTGTTTTCATTGTTTGATATAATGATGTTAAAATTATTTTAAAAAAGATTAAAAAATATACTATTTTGATACCCCTTAGTACTATAACATTGCCCGAAAAAAAGACCCACACCCTGGGATGGGAGGGAAGGATTTTGGCCGAGAATTAATGAAATTTTGTAACTTGCTAATCTGCTTGATAAAGATCGAAACAGAAAAACTACACAGTAATCTCGGGTGATGTGCAATAAATTTTATAGGTTAGGTTCGAAATGTTTGTATCAGAGAATAAAAGTAGCGACCTACTTCTGTTCTACACAGAAACTCAAAAGCATTTAATTATCCTAATCAGGGGAACAAATATACCATTTCTCTTTTTCAAAAAAATAAAAAATAATGCTGGGAAACCTCCTAAATTGAAGGTTAGCTAGGGCGCCCGAAGTTCCAATTAGGTTTCAGAAGACAAGTTCAGGATTATAAAAATCCCATGTTATTATACGTACTCTGAAAACTAGAAGCTGACATGATATGACAAACCTAGCTAAGGCAAGAAAGAACGTTTTAGGATCCCACCTGCAAAGCCCATGACAGATGGGAATGGTTTCTGTTCCAGAGGTCCAATTTAATATCGATCAAATAATAATAAAGATGACAGAACACAATCAAAGGAGAAAAGAGATTCAGAAAATCAGAGTTAATTAATTATGATCGTGGTTTTAATCCATATTTTGAGAAGAAAAGACATGCTTCTTCTACGTCCAGCCAAGGAAAAAAAAAAAAAGAAGATAGTAAAATAATTTTAAAAAAAATTGGGATCAAGATTTCTGAAGTCTGAAGAACCTCCGGTCAACTCAGGGGATAGGAGGATCTATGGCCCTTGAATCATGTTCAGTGAAATGAGGATTGCATCAAATTCAGTGCAGCACTCATATGACTCGGGGTTCCAAATAAATACCATTTAATTCCTCGAAAAATGTGAATTAATTTTATAATTACGTGCTAAACTCTCTTCTTTTCGTCTTCTTTGGCGAGCGTGCTGTAGATTCACGAGGATTGCCCTTCAATTACTTGTATATATGACCTCTTTTTATTTGAGATAATTAAAATGGATTATGAATCTAGTACCTTTCTCTTAACTCTTCTTTTTATTGAAACAAGAAACTTCCTTATGGTAAGGACTTGAGATTAAGGGGTTTGCTCCCTCTGTGATCTCAGATTCGAGTCCTTGGTTGCTCATATGATGGCCACTGGAGACTTACATGGTCGTTAACTTCAGGGCCCGTGGGATTAGTCGTGGTGCGCGCAAGCTGTCCGGACACCCACGTTAATCTAAAAAAAAAAAAACTTCCTTATAAATTAATTCAAAAGTCCCTCATGGCTTGCCTTGCCTGTACTTCAAGAAGAACAATTCCTGTACATGTAATCTGTCATCCATTTTTAGCACGATTAATTAATTAAAATTAAGCTGGACGTTCACATAGGATTTATTCTTAAAATAAAAACAAAAAACAAATATCCTCTTCAAGTAGTGAAGGATCAAGTGGGGACTTGGTAATACCAGTAAATATCGGCCTCAACTGGTTTTATATATATATATATATTATTTTTTGCTCAATTTCAACAAACTGGATGAAATTTCAAACTCGACGTCAGCAATTTCCATTGACATGAACATGTCAAACTCGAGTTAATTTCAGCTCGAAAACGGAAATTAATCTACCACTCCAAAGATATTTTTTTACCACCCATCGACGATGAAAGAGTGCGTTACCACTGAAATCAAATTTCTTTAAAAGTAAAATATTTTTTTCTACAGTTAGTTTTCAGTGGTATAGGCGTATAGCTGCGTTTTTCAAGAAATTTGATTTTTTTTATTTTAAAATTATTTTGGTATTAAAAATAAATTTATTTTGATATATTTAAACACTTTAAAAAATAACCAATACTACAATTTCAAACACTATATTAATCTTTTCCTATTCAATGTATGATATTCTTAATTACTGGAATTTTATAGAATATAAAAAAGTTATCTAACCGCACACTTCAACACTTTACTTTAATTTTATCATGACATTAATGTTTATGAATTTATGTTCAGTAATCGTCCCATGGAGGAGTTGAAACCCTGAAAACATCTCCTCAATCCAATTAAGAAATGATGCTACTAGTAGAGTTAGAGCTCATTATTGAGAAATACATTATATAGGTATATGACATCATCTCACACATCGAAATTCACAAATAAATCGCATGTTGTAAGAAACAAGTACTTTTGAACCGGAAATATTTCAAGAATAAAAGGAAGCAGACATGAAACTAAAAGCTTCTCTGGCTTTAGTTAACCCGGATGGGAGGTCTGAAGAAGACAACGTAGTAAATGCAAGCCAAAGGGATGTAATAAATGGAATAAGATGGTTGATGAGCTTTGCATGGGAGCAAAAGAGAGAGTGAGAAAATGAAAGAAAGAACAGAGCAAAACCTCTCTGAAAGTCCGAGGCATTTACACGTGCTGATCCAACACATTTACTCCATCCAAGGCCTCGATCGGTTCCATTCATTTATTACATATATCTTAGGGTTTTAATTTTTTTAGTGAATTATTTCACTCCCATATGCCTACTCTCACGCAATCTCTTAATTCCTTGCATAATAATTAGAAGACTAGATAGAGTAGGGGATTCCTGGTCAAACACGGTGGAGAAATACAGCCACCAAAACTATATATAATGGTTCATTATAAACACATTAATTTGCATTTATTTTCATAATTTAACAAAATGGAAGTGGCTTGGTGTGCCGTTCCCTTTACGAACACTTCTACTACTGCCACACATATTTATCATTAATGTGCATGGGGGTAGCTTCATGCCAAAGGGAATCCTATGCCATGTACAGATACACGAATACCTTCAAAGTCAGCACTCACTAGCTCCCTTTCGATATCTCTACGATTGACGCATATATATAATGTATAATTAATTACCGATTTCCAATTATACATTGAGAGAGCTGTGGAGTGTTGGTTTTTTTTTTTTTTTGATGGTGTGGTAATCGGTGAGTCAGTTTGCCACTCGGCATCCCCAAAGTATAGTACTGTTGGCTATAGTTGTAGCTTGAGATAATGTGATTATGCTGTTAATGAAATGAAACACAAGTCAAGTCATTGATTTTAATAAAACTCAAAAGAACTAAGTCGACGTGGGCAATATAATAAACTTCTGTAAATTTATCCATCCCATTTAGAAACCCAGTTGATGAGTTTTTAAGTATATTCAGTGATTGTTTGATAATTTGCTAGTTTTTGCCATTATAATCTTAAAATAACATGTTTAAAAAAAATATTTTTAATTATAAGTTTTTTAAAATAAACAAATTAAAAAAATATGTGTTTGGTTAAAACTATGTGAGGTGAATTTTTGTATGCAAATTCTTTAAATAAAAAACAATTATTTTAGTTTCTACAAAACTAAGATTTGAAATATAATTATGTATATGGATTTTTTTAATATTTAGATAAAAAAAATAAAAATTATTACAATAGTAAATGATTCGTAGAAGATAAACTGGATATATTCTCACATGATGTAAAATTCAAGTGGACGTTCCAAGACAAATTCTAAAATCTTACTAGATGCCTTTTTCCTTGATTTTTGAGGTAAAAAGCCTGAAAAGCTAAGAGAAAAAGGAGCCAAGAACTCGTTACCACATGTAATTTTATAAAGATATCCACTCATGAATAGGCTTTGGAGCTGATATCTAGTTAATGAATGAACGACAAACATACGCCCTGGAACCGGCTTTAAGAAATATTTGCGCATTGGGTTCCCTAGTAAATGAAAAATATTTATTACCATAAAATATTTTTTAATAGTGATTGAGAAAAAAAATAATGAGATAATGAAAATAGTTAAAAAAAATATTTTATTGGAATTTATGAAATAAAAATATTTTTTAATAAACAAAATAAGTTTGAAGATTAATAATAAAATATTTTTTATTTATTAATTTTATTATAAAATATTTTACTAGAAATAAACACAAAAAGTTTTTAAAAATAAATTTTCAAAATTAAATATAGAAAAATCTGGAAATTTTTTTTCTATAAAATATTTTATGACAAAACAAAATTGGTTATCATTTAGATTTGTTTTAAACAATGTGTCATGAAATTTTTTTAAAAAAGTTTGTGTTTCAAGAAAAAAGAATTTTAAAAATTATGTTTCATGAAAATTTAAATGTTTTTGCTTAATTTTTTTATAGTTTTAAATTATTTAGATATAATAATGTTAAAAGTAATTTTTAAGAATAAAAAATTTATTTTAATATATTTCAAAAAAATAAAAGAGTGTCGCAATCTACATGGCATGTAACAGCTGCAGTAGCGTGTCTTACCCTTACCTCACTGTCAAACATGTGAGGAACCCATTAACCCTTCAGCAGATGGTGGTGCGAAAGTCTTGTACTCCATGCATGTTGCTTAGTATTTTAATACAGAGCATGTTTTAAAAATTATTTTTATTTAAAAATATATTAAAATATTTTTTTATTTTTAATATTAACCCATTAAATTTATTAAAAAACACTTAAATAATATTTCTTTAATGTTTTTTCTAGTCAAACATATTTTAAAATACACTAAAAATACAGCACACAATACAACAACTAGCTGTATAGACCGAGCTGCATATTGCGTGCCTTCTTTAGCTATAACTCTTGATATCCTAAAAAATTTATGACTTACTTAAAATTACTTTCTAAATTCAAGCATGTTGTGTGATGAGTGTGTTCGAAGAAGGGCTATGGTCAAAGTGCTTCTTTGACACAACCCGGGGGCTGTGGCAGCTAGTTCTTGATTCAAATCCCTTCGTGACCTTTAAGTCCGGAAAACCTGTGCTACTTGGTAAATATAAAAACATAGAATTTCAAGTTCCAGTGAGGCCATTATCAGCTTATCAAATAAAAAAATTGGGAAATTATGATCAACAGAGTTAACGTAGAGTTCTTACGCAGCAAGGTTGTCGTAACACGCCGTACCTAGGTTGTTATTTGAGGAATACCTCGCTGCTGAACTGCAGCAGTTACTGTGTAACCAGACTACTCAACTTCAGCATTACTCAGCTTGTGTTCTTCTAGCACACTACCCAAGGAACAGAATAGAAGCAGTCGACATTCTTACAGTAGAACACACAAGGAAAAAGGCTTAGATATCCACAGTTGCATAATATCTACGATGTTCACTTGAATAGCCTGTCCTGATATCCCATTTACTCAACCCTTTGATACCCTTTTG
This sequence comes from Populus euphratica, assembly GCF_000495115.2. NCBI lineage: Eukaryota > Viridiplantae > Streptophyta > Magnoliopsida > Malpighiales > Salicaceae > Populus > Populus euphratica. The sequence goes on along the minus strand of NW_011499845.1, from coordinate 2,594,797 downwards.
CTTGTGCTTCTAACTTTTAAAAAACAATTATGATCATATAGCTAAATTTCAAATTCATATATTGATTTAGAAATAGAGAATGAGAGCATCGAATAATTAACTACTAAACTATGTGACCAAAATTGTGTAAGCCAACAAAGGTTTGTGGTTGTTCCATTATCATGAAACGCCGCGAAAAAAAGTCAGCTTGAACTGGCCGACTCACTTTCTGGTATATTTTGTTCAGCACTAAGGTCGCTGGACATGGCAGAAGGTATCCTGTGACGTTTCAAAATTCTGGAAGTTGCTACTTTTGCAGACTGATAATTCAACGCAATTACCCTATCATCATCTAAATCAAACCTCAAGCTCTCTGAACTACAATCTCCGACAAGTTGGCACAGGTGCTTCATATTGTCGATTTCTACTCCATTGACTTTCTTAACCTGCCCATAAACAGTGTTGTTATTTGTCAGTAGACACTTTTCTGCGCATAAATAACCATTGCATGTATACAAATTTAATATATAAAAACAAAAAAAAGACCACTATCCAGTTAAGTCCTCACAAAAAAAGGACCCTAGGGAAGAGACAGCCCTACACTTCAGCATTTTTGCATGAAGCGACTGCTCTTAATGAACCTGCAACATTGTGGTCGCAAGCCCAAGGCTTTCACCATTGCATCAAGCAATGGCCCCTACAGAATATAATTAACGATCCATAAAAAACAGTTGTTTCACTCTGAAAGCTTATTTGTAGCTAAATTGGAAATATGATGGCACCTGTAGTTCTGCAAGACGCTCATACCCTGCATTTATATCATCCATGAGCACCTGAACCAGAAAATTGCTTGTCAGTAAAGATGCACTAAGTTCAATGCATGGTATATCTTAGCTTTACTTTGAATTGCAGTCTCGTAACCAAAGCAATTTCCACCAAGCAGGAAGGGAAAATAGACCATGGCCAAGTTAAATATGTTTGTCAGCTAGCTTTGCAATCTTAAGAGGGATATTGAGACAAAGTTACTAATGAGGTCAATACGGACTGATCAGCGGTTGTATCCTTCTAAATTAAACCTTCTATTAAGATAATGATCTTTTCAATTCACTTCTAAGTTTTGTCACATATAACAGATCAGAACTTGTCTTTAAAGCTTGCTTGAAGATCAGAAAATTAATTCAAATCTATCCAAAAACATAAGTTTCTTCAAGATACAACCCAAAAAGACCCTATAGCAGCTTTTCTAACAAAATTTGCAAGTCTTTCCATGGGAGAATTTGCAAGTGAATGTAAAGGGTAGCTACAAAGTAATGGTGACAGCCATCTACAGACATCTTTTTTACACACAAGTTTTCAACTCTTCCCTAGTTTGCAATTCGATTCAGAGGAAGTAACTTCAGTTGTGAGCTCCCTTTTGCATTTATCAGTTTGAGACTTAGGTTTTGTGTTTTCTAACATCCAATAACCCCAAAAATCATGCAAGTCAGAAAATTCTTGCTAAATGAGAAGATTGTCCCCTCAAAGCTACCAAATTGTGCTTGGTAGTAAGAAGCAGCAATGCTCCCAAATTTCTCTTGGTACCAAAAAAGAAAAAAACAAAGAAAAAGCACAAGCATGCCTGAGAAAGAATGATAAGTTGTTGGTCAGCCTTTTTTGGCAGCTCCTTCAATGCACGTTCACATAATCGACGAGGTGATGTATTATACCATTCTTCTCCATACTCGTGAAGATATGGTTGTGTTAGTGGAACAAAGACCAGACCAGCAAAAATGTAATAACTAGGAAGCTTATCAAATTGATGAACAGGAACTAGGGGCTGCAACTGCAAAATCAAAAAAATTCAGAGATTAATCCTACTAGAAGCACGATCCAAAAATACAGAAAAAGAACATATTCTTCGATAATCAAGAATTCATGACAGGAATAACTACAGTTTTATTTGATTAATTGTACGACCAAGCAATGGGAAATGCCATATTATTTGCAGGATCCACAAGTAAAGGAGCTAACCAAAAGTCTCCAGTGGCATACAAGAAATTAAAGGTTTTCATCATTGAGGTGGTAAAGTTCTAGAAATTGTGTTCCTCGGGTCTGTTGATTTTGAATTTCAAAGCTCTTTTACATATCTAACATTCATCAGTTATGGATATGGCTTCCAAATAGTAGCCTATCACTGGATTGATTATCATCCTAATCCAATCCATTCCAAACAAACAGGTCATAAATGCAAGAATTTTTGAAGAAATCACTGATTCTCTATGTAATTATGAATAAATTATTGGAATAATGCAATGGCACACCAGCATGTGCACATGTTAATACAAGAAAAACGCATGTTACACAATTACGAAGTTATTGCTTAAGCATAGAAGTGAATCTTATATATGCCAGCTCAAGGGGCCCTTGCTATTCTAAAGATGAATCTGTGAAATAAAGAAATTGTTCACTATAAAAAAATGAGAAAATAGAATTACGACTTACAGGTCTAAGGGTGATACTGAATTCATGCTCTTCACCACCCCTCAAAAGTCTAACTGAAGCTGTTTCATTGGGTTTCTTCATAGACACCAAGTGATCAAAAGTTATCCGCTCTCTGTTTCGGAAAGGCACTGCAGAGTGTGCAAATCAAATTGCAAATTAAGAACACAAGGGCAAGTGACATGTATCAGAAAGAACACCACGAGCCAAAAAATGGAGCAGCAGGGTAAGAAAAGGGAAAATTATACAATCTTTGAAGCATTCTGATAACTGACACTAGGGCCATGGTATTTGAAGACCTTATTACTTGGAAATGATGCAACCCCATTGAAAGCTTTAGTTACCCTTGCTATTGAGAATCCAAAAGGGTGAGTGAAATAATGCACAAGCCATTTGAACCTTTAGTGGCCATATCAATATATCACATAAACCATCATAAGTTAGTTAAATGACTAGATTATGTCATTCGAACCACATACTATCCAGAACTTTTACCTTATAAATATCTGAACATCATATGTTAAACATGGCTATCAATCTATTAAACACGAGTGAGTGAAATAACCTATAATAGCTTTAGCTTCATGGACAAGACATTTCACAATCTACAGAACACTTATAGCTGGAGACTGTAAGGTTAAACCAATAATCACAGTTAGCTTTTGCCAAAATTAAACCAACTCGGGGGATAACTCCATCTATTCATCAATGTGGTCACCTCATCTTTTGAAACGTTTAAAGAAGAGAAGATGAAATCAAAAAAATCCTTGATGAAGCTAATAATGACCTATTACAATAAGGGTCTAGGGTGAACCAGATATAATTGCAGTTGAAGTAATGCTGAATAACTGAACAAGTAATAACCATGACTACCTGTTCCATCGTTCGCTATAGGCACTCCATCAAAGGCAAGGATAATATCATCTTTTTTTAGGACTCTATGTGCATCTGACAGTGGATTAATTTTGCTTACAAGTACCCCTGTCATTTCAGGGCGCATACCAAAGTGCTTTCTCAGTTGAACATTTTCAGTTGGTTGGCATGATAGGCCCATAGAGCAGAATCCAACATATTTTCCACTTTCTTCCACACCATTTATAAAATGCTTGATTACAGGAACAGGAATTATATAGCTGAAAATACAAAAGGAGAAAAGAGTTAGCTGAAAATAGTATTTATATGATTGAAGGAAAAAATGAATAGCGGAAGTAATGCTACTACAATTAGCAGTCTTGTCCCCTGTCAACACGAAGGAATGTGTTATCTCTAGAATTTCCCAAGTGAGGAACATAGCATCAAGTTAGATATAAATTTCATCACCTATCATTAAAATAATTCAGAAAGCATGAAATTTTTTGATGATTTATCATCCAAAGCAAAGAAATAGTGAATATAACTCACCCAATATTTTCAGCACCTGATAGGTTCTGGAAAGCCACACCAGCAACTTTATTTCCCATTATTGCTGGACCACCGCTATTCCCAGGATTTATGGCAGCATCAATCTGTATTGCCATTAACTGGGATGCTCCGTGTACATATTGTGTTGGTTCAACTCTGGAGACAACACCTTTGGTAACAGATATGTTGTCCCCACCTGCAGCCAAGGAAGGAGATCATGATGTGTGAAACTACTCAGACCAAGTGTCAGCATTTTGCATATCACAACAGGAAATATCTAGAGGTTTGTATGCATATGTTTTATGTGTGGAGCGGCAGGTGCTAGATAACTATCCTATTAAGGAGTTTCTTCTGCGGGCATGATAAAATCCTTGCATAAATTAAACAGCTTAAGCATGATTGTATAGCAGCCACTGGCTCAAATAGTTCATTGTCATTCCAGCGGAAGGATTCTGAACCTTCAAAGATTGAAGGTTTGTGTACTGAAAAAATATGAAGTGAGTTAAGTGTTCAAGTAAGGAGACCAAGCAACTTTTAGAATATAGAGAATAGAGGAGGGGTGTAAGAAAGGCAGTTGCAAATTAAAGTAGTGGAGCGTTATATTTTTACCTTGAGGATAACCGACTACTGCAACAGCTTCTTGCAGAAATGGGATGTCTCCTAGCTCCAAGAAATTCATACCCTTCCAGAATTCTTCATTTTCAACAACTAGAATAGCTAAATCACATTCATGACCAACAGCTTGAACTTCAGCTCTGTATTTGGTGGGAGACCCGTGCTTTCTTACGAGTACAAATGTATGATCAGCCACCACATGAGCATTTGTAAGAATTTTTTTTCCAGGAATAACAAATCCTACAAAAGAAGAATGAGGAATAAAAGAAATATGATTGGGTGGTCAAAGAGAAACTTCCTATAACATTTGATTATGAAAATAAAGCTGTTTTTATCAGCGCCCAAGTTCTACCATGGATGTTTCATGGTTTATTATGAGAATTGCTGATTCGAAATCAAATGGCCATACTCAAAGCTAAAAAAATTTAGTGACGTTAAGAATAACCATCAATCCTAACCACATAAGAGAAATTAAATTCAAAGGATCATATTAATCTTGGTGCCAAAGAACAGCTTATATCTCCAAATTAGAGCAGTGTCGACAAGAGATTACGGTTCATATTTGAAATGAAAACAATTGGGCTAATCAGGGATTCTGTGGATTTGGCGAATAAGAATAGAGTCATTTATCATTATTTAACAATACCTCGAATCCGATCACAATTAAAAATAATAATAATGCACGTTTGTTTGCTACAAATAGAAAGAAAAATTACGATCTCAAGTAGAAAAGGAGAGAAAGAGAGAAAGCAAAACCTTAAAAACAACACAACTAGTTTGGAATTGTTTTCAAATGCGCTATAGACCTTTTAAGGGAAAATCAGAGGAAAGAATCAAACTTGGTACATATACTACGGCTGCTGTCTTAGAAATGGAAAATGGCTAGCTTCTTCCTGAGCACACTCAACAAAATTTACAACTCGAAGAACAACCATTATCTCAAAAGAGAAAACTTTCGCAACAAATACACAGTGAACAAAACATTTTGTTAAATTTGCAACTTCGAAGAAGAACCCATGAGCAAGGACTGTAAATTCATCCATATAACTGCTAAATGAGCATAGTGGAACTATACTAGAATCTACTATGGTTCTTCAATTAGACAGAAGAGAAACGGCCAGAATTAAATACCAGAACCCATGGTTTCACGCTGTGACTTATTTTGCCATGGAAGGAAGTAATTGGGGCTACTTGAAACAGTAAAAATCTTGACAACTGAATCTAATGCAAGCTCTATAGCAGAATATGCATCACTCAGGTTTGGCTGTGATGCCTCCTCCAAATGATTGTTAGCTGTTGCTGCTGAGGCTGATGTTATTGCTGCAGTTGATGCTGCTGCTGTTGTAGAATATAATGAAAAATTATCGAAAAGGAAAGGAATGACTCTGTGTTGTGTTGTTTTCGAATATTTTGCTAAATTTGATGATACAAGAGGGGAAATGTATCTTTCTCTGAGCAACAAGTTACGGTTTCTGATAACAGAGGCGGCGGTGCAAGAAGAAGAGGAGCATAGCTTCCTCACTGCACGACCTGATGAAGACAACATGGTACCTGCTTGCCACTTTTCCGGGCAGCTGCTGTTACTGCCTCTGCAACAAGTTTTGTCCCTGTAAAGAAAAGGGAGATCGGGGAGGTACAAGGTTGTCGCAATAGGTTTTTTACCCTCGAGATCCAAAACTGATGTTGGTGTCAGGCCCATTAACCTTAAGAAGATTATTAACTTAGGTACAGAACTCTTCGGTTTGAGCCCATTTTTGAAACAAGCCAGCTAATGATAACGGGTTTACTTTGAGCCTGAACAAATATGAGCCAGACCTGCTCTCCCGCGTGGTTACATCCATTCTTCTCCGGGAGCATTACGAAACGGAGGCCATTGAGCTTATTTTCTTTCAAGTCTCTAGATGCTATGTTTATTTGGTAACTTTCTCTCTACATGTCCTTAAAAGAAAATCGGATTTTCAGTTGTATGGATAGCAGAACAGAGCTTAGATTCGAATTGTTGTCGTAGACTAAATTGTGAATTGGATTTGGGTTTTGCTCATTTTAGTGGGGGAGAAGAGACGGTAAGAGAATTGAGAAAGAAGATATGGAAGTCAGGGTTTTTAAAAGAAAATAAAAGGAGGGTATTTTTGAAAAATAATTTTCAATTTCAATTAGAATCAAAACAAGATAATATTTTTTTATTTTTTAAAATTATTTTTTGACTTTGATGTAATAAAACGATTTAAAAACATGTAAAAAATCAATTTAAAAAGTCATAAAAGACAGAATCCACGCAGCAACAAGCAACCGTTGAATCACCTGAACTGGGTCCAGAAAAAATCAAACTTGGGTGTAATTATATTGTAAAACCATAGTTTGCCAACTCACTATTAAGGTTCTACGAATTAAAACAAGATCCTCATTTTTATCTCTGCTCCATATACGTTGCATCTTGTGGAACACGATGTATTATGGATCTTTCAAAAAGCAGATCCAATTTTATATATATATATATATATATATATATATATATATATATACACACATTAAAAAAAAAAAAAGGATCAATATTTATGTTTCTGTCTGCGTTGAGAATCCGGTGTGCTCTTGGAAAATCTAGTAGTAGTTTTGCATCGTGATGTGAGGATCACGTACGTGGATGATCATTGTACCGGGTCCAGCTCTTTGCTGTATTCGTGCGCTCTAGGGTTTTTACCCTTCTACTAAGACATTTTGGCTTCTTACCGATCTTGATGATTATAATTATGATATATTTATTAATATGTTCTTGTATTGTACTTATTTCTCGTATAGTCTCCAACTGGATATTTATAATGTTATGATGCCAGTCCGATTGATTATTTTCTTTTTAACATTTAAAAAAAATATTCTAATATGTTTTTTTTTAATTTAAATAAACCCTGTAGGAACTAATCCAATATACTTGCAAGTCCAAGTGCCATTTAAAAAATTAAAAAAAATTGACTAAAAAGATTCAATACAACAACTTTTTTGTAAAATATTTAGATGATAATATATTAAATATATCCCTATTAACTCAGGTTAATATGTAAAATTCACAATATAAATTATAAGATTGTGATAATCTTATAAAAAACAAATAAGAAAAACATATTGAGACTCAATTCTCAATCGATTCAATATTAGAAAATAAAATTAAAACAAATCAAATATAAAAGGGATAAACAAAAAATTCAAGTTAACTTACGAAATCTGGATAATGAGATTGAAATAAATAATAAAAAATAAATAAAAAAAATAATGAAACTCAATTTCCACTTAATTCAATGTTGAAAAATAAAATTGAAATAAAAAATTAATTAAAAGGAGGGAATCCTAGCCAACATGAGTTAACATGCTAAACCCTTAGAGGTTGAGATAACTTCATGGAAAACCAACTGAAATAAATTGTGAAGCTTAATTCTCAATCAACTCCAACATTAAAGGATAGAATTGAAGAAAAACAATCAATTAAAAAAACTTGAGTTAACTTAGTTACCTTGTAAAATCTATAACTCATGTCATGAGATAAAATTAAAGAAAATAAATTATAAATCTCAATCCCTGATATATTTAATATTAAAATAAAAAACTAAATTTAAAACTATATGTAAAAAAATATCGTTTCAATTAATAAAACTTTACAAGGAGGGGAACAATTATTTCCCCTTCCTAATTAGTTTTTATTAATTAGCTCGCAGACTCGTGTTATGTTACGAGTCATAACATAAAATATTATGGTAATAGATAATTATTTAATATTTTTATTAAATCTGATTTAATGAGTCAACCTTGAACTTTAACTGACTCTTTATATAATTTGAGTTTAAAATTAAACTGTATAGGAATTATTCTAGCATAACTGGGTAAACTTCATCAGTTTAAAGACATCCTAATCGATTTATATAAAAAAAAAATTATGAATAAAATTAATAAATAAATAAAAAGAAGCGATTGAGATAACTTCATGGAAAACCAACCGAAATAAATTATGAAGTTTAATTATCAATCAAATAAATTGTGAAGCTTAATTCTCAATCAACTCCAACATTAAAGGATAGAATTGAAGAAAAACAATCAATTAAAAAAACTTGAGTTAACTTAGTTACCTTGTAAAATCTATAACTCATGTCATGAGATAAAATTAAAGAAAATAAATTAAAATAAATTATAAATATTAACCCCCGATATATTTAATATTAAAATAAAAAAATAAAAAAATTAAATTTAAAACTATATGTAAAAAAAATATCGTTTCAATTAATAGAACTTTACAAGGAGGGGAACAATTATTTCCCCTTCCTAATTAGTTTTTATTAATTAGCTCGCAGACTCGTGTTATGTTACGAGTCATAACATAAAATATTATGGTAATAGATAATTATTTAATATTTTTATTAAATCTGATTTAATGAGTCAACCTTGAACTTTAACTGACTCTTTATATAATTTGAGTTTAAAATTAAACTGTATAGGAATTATTCTAGCATAACTGGGTAAACTTCATCAGTTTAAAGACATCCTAATCGATTTATATAAAAAAAAAATTATGAATAAAATTAATAAATAAATAAAAAGAAGCACAATTATCTAGTTTGAGTTTAAATTAAATCATGTAAAAATTACTTTAATATTATCTAGTCGGCTTACTCAGTCCAAAGATAACTTAGTTGACTAATAAAAAAACTCTAAGAATAAAAAAAAATTAAAAAAAAGGAAAGGAATTGGGAAAAAATAAATTAAAAAGAGAGAGCGCGCTTCATTTAATAATTCTAAGTGTTTTAGTATATGAGTAAAGCTTCCTTTTCGTAATTTGTTTGACAAAAATATCGCTCATGACAACCAGAAAAACAAACCTTCCATTTTTTCTTGGGGTTCTCAAGATTTTCCTTTTTCTTTTTTATGATTTTTCTAATTAAGTTTTAATTTTTTTCTTTTATATATATATAAAAAAGAAAAATTAGGCTTTTATAATTGAACATACAAAGGATTCAATTGTTGGATCTTAAAAACCAGAGACTTATTTTTAAAAAATAAAAACCTTACTATACAAGAACAGCTTGATAGACTTAGCTTCGTTATATATATGGAAGAGTGTGCCTACATAAATTAATTTATTCGGCCAGATTCACTCGTATTTGAGTAAATGTTTCTTTCACATTTTTGTTCTGTTTTTGAAAACAAATCATGTACACATGGATGCAATGCCCTCGATCGGACGCTGTTTTAATCTCAAGTAAAATTAATCAATTCCCCTGATCATCAACAATTATGACAAGAACATTAGATTTCATTGTACTTTTTTTAGTATATTTCTTCTTGATCATGCATGGTGCTTCCATGAACTTGCATATAAAGCAGTGAATATTCTTCACAGCTTGCACAATGTCCCATTACCCTTGGTGCAGGGCCTGCAATGCTTGGTTTCGAATTGCTATCCCTCTCTGTTTTTTTGTTATTTTTTGTTTTCCTTCAATTAAGCAAGATTAAATCACCTCTTATTCTTCATTCTAAGATCGGGTACGATGAACGATAGTACTATCATGGAGGCAAAACTCACACATATATATGTTCTTTGTCTTTTTGTTACATTTTTTTCAAGGTTAAAGACACCTAGAGACGAATGTGATTTCTAATTAAGTTTTGAATTGAAAAATATCTAGAAATGGAGAAAATATATCCATATATCCGCTAAAATATAACCGAAGTTATTTTGTTAATTATACTGATTTTCGTATTTATAAGATGCGAGGCTCGTTGCATTGCAGGGGTTTTTTGTTTCCTTTTTATCTCAAATATGAACGGAAGCTTGTCCGCGTGGATATTTGGCGAAGAAAAAACCTGAAACACCGAAAACATACGCAGAAACGATAAAAATGAAGGAAGGAAAGCAAATGGAAGCATTTAATTATGATTTTCGCTCGGGGAGAGAGAGAGAGAGAGATGGTCGGTAGCAGGGAGGGTGGGTAGGGGAGGACAGATGCTCAACCTGAAAGGCTATTTAATAAAAACTCTCAAAAAGTTTCTTGACAAAAATAAAGAAAAAGATGGTACTAGATACTAGTAGTGTACAGAGAGATTAAAGGAGGAAAGGTCATGTCAAAACAACACAACATGCTCCAAATCTCTGAAGGGAGTCTGAGTAGGGAGGAAGGGAGAGAGCAGCAGAGGAGTAATAATAATAAGAACAAACAAACACACCCCTCGCGCTCTGATCAATCACTCACTCATCGCCCTCTCTCCCTTCCCCCTATTTCTATTTCTATCTCTTTCTCTTTTTCTCTCTAATTCACTCACTCATAGCCTGTGTTTGCTTTCTCTCCGTCTCCTTAGCCTCTGCTTCTGGGGGGACTTTCCCCTTCTCCCTCGCTGATACCACCTCCCATACACCACTCTCTCTCTCTAGCTAAGTGCAAGACTCACTCTCTCTGTACTCCTCTCTCCTTTTCTTTGATCAGTAGTACTCTCCCCCTACACCTCAGCCGCGCCTACTCATCATCATCTTTATATGCTTATTCTTTGCCATTTGTTTCCGGCTAAGAAATAGAGAAGATATAAAGATCCCAAGAACGAAGAGAAACTTGCATGAACCAGCCCGATCCTTTGTTATAATTAGTCTAGTATCGTATCACACCATACTCCCTGCAGGCACAACAAGGAGAGAGGAGGCGTTCTTCTTTCATTTTTGATCAACTTTCAACAACCAAGGTAAGACTCTTTGAAAACACAATAGTAATAACGAGAAGAAAATATAAAAAGTCTGGGTGTAAGAAGCTTAAAAAGCTCTGAAAGGCCATCTCTTTTGTTTTTCTTTTCTCTTCCTATATGACAGGAAAAGATCATCGTCCTCTCCATCTATCAACAATAATGGTGGTAAAATGTTAGGAAAGAAAAAGGATAGGCTTGACTGAAGAAACCGAGGACACGCACCCACAAGCAGTACTTGTACTATGCTCCTTTACATTGCCTATCATGTCTTCTTAAAAACAATTCTGTGAATTGAACTCCCTAGACAAAAAGAATAGGATTAAGGAGATTCTTCATCCCAAGATCCCGCACACAGTTGGAGACAGAGCATTCTTTTTAAAGCTTATTCTTCCCCTTTATACCTTCATCTTTCCTTTTCATCAAATCTGTTTGCTTTTTTTTTTTTTAATGATTCATTTCCTCTACCTAGCTAGATAGCTGCTTTTTATATAAGATATTGTATTATAATATTTGGTGATATGGGTTCATCCCAAGATATTTCCATATCTCTCTCTACCTTAAAAAGTCTCGTTCATCTTTAGAAGGAAAATGAAGAAGCAAAGTAGTTAATTGCTAGTATATGATAGTAAGCTATGAAATGCAAGCGAGATCTACTCCCCAAAACTTTCTTTCGAAAAGAGTGAAACCCAAAAACTTTACTACACGAGATCCAATCCACAAAACTCTACTCCTGAAATCAACCTCTCCTCTTTATTCCTCTTTTTTTTTCCTTTCCCACCTGCCCCCTTCCTCCATAAACCCCTACAAGCTCCCCTTAAACATCATCCCCTTCTTCTTGTCTTTCTGTGCTGTTGTGTTTGCTGGTGCTACTTAGGGTTTCTGGACAGCACAAGAGGAGTAAATTTATAGACATATCTATAAATAGATAAGTAGACTCAGGAGAAGAGAGAGAGAGAGAGAGAGAGAGAGAGAGAGAGGAGACACATGTGTATTATTTGGTAGCCGTAATTCTCTAAACTAGAAGATTCCATCAGTTGCTTAATTTCTGCTGGTAGACACATTTTGATTCCTCAATAAGAAGAGTAAAACCAGTAATTATAGGGGACAGATCCTGAAAAGGGTAACCTTTCCAATTTCTAAAGTTCTATATGCAGAAACTCTTCTCCCAGAACATTTATTTGAAGTTGTCAGCTTGCCATTTCTTGTGTTCTTCTTACTTTTTTTGTTTCCTTAAATTTCATTTCTTTACTTTTTTGAGATCCCATCTTCTAGGTAAGTCACCCCCAAACCCTAATATCAGGCATCGCAGCCGCATCCCCCCTTGTGCCTGCAGCTTTAAGATTGTTTTAATTTGTATTCCATCCTCTAACAATTCATTTCTTTTTTAATTTTGTTAACCTTAATTGGGTTTTATTTTGTGCTTCACCTAGCTAGATACTAGGCTTGTTATTGATTTTCCCTTCATGATCACTTTTATGTCAAAATTAAGGACAAGCTCCTCAAATTTCTCTTGTTAAGTCGAAGTTGGGGTTAGCTGATTATTGCTACCTCAAGCCGCACGTACGTTATGGTATTTGATATAGCTTGCTGTTCACACAGAAAATCGACATCTTTATTTTTTCATTTTATTTATGCAATATTAGATTTTTATTAATTTGATGGTGTTTTTTTTCTCTCGGTTTTCCATTGCATTTCAGAGGAGGAGAAGGTGGAAATGGCTTCTTCATCAAATTCTCCATGTGCGGCCTGCAAATTTCTGCGGCGCAAATGCCAACCTGAATGCGTATTTGCTCCTTACTTCCCACCTGACCAGCCACAAAAATTTTCCAATGTCCATAAAGTTTTTGGGGCAAGCAATGTCGCAAAACTTCTCAACGAATTGCTCCCTTCTCAGCGTGAAGACGCTGTCAATTCCTTGGCCTACGAGGCCGACATGCGCCTCCGTGACCCGGTTTATGGCTGTGTTGGGGTCATTTCACTCCTTCAGCACCAACTTCGCCAGCTGCAGATGGATCTTAGCTGTGCAAAATCTGAACTCTCCAAATATCAGAACTTGGGCATCAATGGCCATGCTGGATCACTAATTGCGGCCGCAGCCGCTGCAGCCACAGCCACGGCAACAACGCATCACCACCACCACCACCCACAAAATCTGGGGATCAATTTGATTGGAGCTGGCGGGGGAGGATCTAGGGATCATCACTACCACCACCAGTTTTTTCCTAGGGATCAGCAACAGATGATGAGGAGCTTTGACTCGGGGAATAACTATGACGCAAGCCTTCTTGCTATGAATGTCTCTGCAAGTATTGGGCAACTTAGTCAGTTCCAGCAGCCAAGAGCCGCTACTGGAGATGACCGCCGCACCATCGAGCCCTCTTAGGGTTTCTCTTCCACAGGTGAAAACGTTCATTTGCCTTCGTCTATGCAACTATCACTATTATTTTTTTTTATCAGAATAGTTCTTGTTAAACAGCAGTGGTAACAGTAACAAAAACGAACACAAGATAATGAAGAAGCTAAAATATCACAGGGCTTTTGAAGATCAGATTCGAGAAACTAGGGTTCGGAATTTAAAAACAAATCAGAAACTTTTCAGAAATTGATGTGTGTTTATCTTTTTAGGTTGACGTGGAAATTTTATTCAGTTGCGAGTTTTGAAAAGAAAAAACGTGTCACCTTTTAATACGTTGAAAGAGGGTTTCTTGATCTTCAGATTGGCTGGTTCATTAATTAGAGGTTTCTATTTTTATAATCCTCTTAGGATTCAATATTATTATTATTATTATTATTATAAGAAAGGACAATTCTACCAGGACTAGGGATTATTTACCTAGGTCGCGGTAATTGGTAAAACATTTTAACTTTTTACGTGGGAAGGATCCTTCCACATGTAACAGAAGAAATGTATTTATTTATTTAATCTTTTTTCCCCTCAGTTTGTATAGTAAAAAGAGCATGATGATTCGAACCGGGTTCTTATCGAAACATTGATTCACAGTAGCACACACTTTCCTCGGTTGACCAAAGTGCCTACCAAGCCTCCTCCCCACAGAGAAGAAATAGCTGTCAAATAATGTTTGCTTCAAGAACACTGTTTTTTGCCCACAGTATATATATATATATATATATATATAGACACACACAGAAATCTAGACTTGCTCGGTAGGAACTTCATCAAATGCAAACGATTGTGTGAGCCAGTAAACTATCATCTCATGGATTTCGAGTTTGATCATACACGACACAGACACACATATTCATTCCATGGAACGAATTAAAATGCCAGCAAATGCAACGTTTTGCTAACAAAAAGTCTACATCAAGCTTTCTTATTCATATTCTTCTTGTCTTTTTGCTTGACGTACAGGGCTCCACATTGAAGGGACTCACTCTTGATCATCATAAAGAAAAACAACTAGAAAGTGATGGGAAATTCTATCTCGAACGAATTGATACCCCTTTTTTATAGAAATTTTTGCTACTCGTGTCTAAGTTTATATATAAATGTGTCCCTCTCTCCTAGTTCAAACTTTCTTGTCATTTTGTTATTGGCCCTTGAAAGCAAGATATATTTGCTTGCCAGGCCAGAAATGTACTTACTTAGCTCTTCCAGTCTCACAGCTGCTAGCACCATTAATTTGCGGGGTTTTGTTTCTTACAATGTGCCATGGCTGGCAGGCATGGTCTAGTTTTTGTTTCTATCCTTTGAACCTTTTCTATTTAAACAGAGGCAGCCATATTATATATTTGTAGTTTTAATCATGTTTTTTTTCCCTCTTTCTTCCTTTTTTTTTTCCCTCTTTCTTCCTTCGCTCTACCATTTGATGCTTCTATCAGAAATTATTATTTGTACATGGTTGCATTAAATGATAGCTCCTCAATTTCAACTATTCAGAATCCCATGTGAAGCTTGCTAATGACCTCTAGTGCTTGAGGTGATAGCGACTATAAAAACTTGCTCTAAAGACTTGATATAAATTATCTTTGATGAGAAAACCTTGATTTCACACTATAATGATAGTCAGTCTACATAACTATAGTGGCGGGCTCATGATTTAATTGGTAATTGTACTTTTTGTGTAAAGAGGATTTTTTTTTTCCTTCTCACAAATTTCCAAAGTACAACAGCGAAGATATACATTCTATCCTTTCTTTCTTTTTTTGAGAAAAAAAAGAAAAAAGAAAAAATTGTCAAAATTTTATTGTTATATGGCTTAAAGTGAATAATGGAATATATATTTACTGAAAAGGAAAGAAACAATTGACCTGATTTGAAAAGAAAGGTCGTTTTTTTCCTATTTAGTTTTTGGTTTGTAGGGTTGTGTGTGTGTGTGTGTGTGGATGTGAAGAGCTCTCTCTCTCTCTCTCTCTCTCTCTTGAAAATTAAGAGGTCGTGATAGATTTTTTTGTTGAAGCAACATGTGTGAAATATTTATGATAACTTTAAGAGTTAGTATGATAGTCTTTTTTAGTGTAATTGGATTTTGAATAGCGAGGCACTTGCATGCGTGCTTGATTAGTGGTTGCAATCTTCAAACTTTTTACAGTGAAGTTCTTATGGTCTAGATTTTCCGAACCATGTTCAATATTTTGTGTCCCTTTTATTTTATGTTATTGCTTTATTTACAATGAGCCTCAGGTTCAAGATTGATTGCAGGTTCATGCAAAAGGCATTGTTGGTTATGGAGAAGATGCATTTAGAGATAGCAAATAATCAAAAGAAAGATACGAGTGAAAGAACCTTAACGCTTGTCCATTTTTATTTATCTAATGGGGATCTATACGGGATTCGTCGTGGAAAGATGGTTGCTAGGTTATGACCCTAGTTAGAAACTTTATAAATATAAAGAATTAATTTAATTTAAAATTTTAATTATTAGATGAGATTTTAAAATATAATTTATATTATTTTTTAATATAATTTATAAATTTAAAATTTGCAAATGTTCATACTATTTTATACATAATTTTATCAAAAAAATATAAATGATAGGATTTAAATTTATGATCGCTTGGTCATTAAACCTCTGATAATATATCAAAGAATTATCTCTATTTAAAAATTTAAATTATTAAGTAAAATTTTAAAATATAATTTATATTATTTTTTAACATCCTTAAACCCTAATATCAGGCATTGCAGTTGCATCTTTAAAGAACTTTGGTATCGTGTCAAATAATTAATTCAATCTAAAACTTTAAACTGTTAGATGAGATTTTAAAATATAATTTATATTATTCTTTAACATTCTTAAATCCTAATATCAAGCATTGCAACTGTATTTTTAAAAATTTTGATATCATATTAAAAAATTAATTTAAATCCTAATATCAAGCATTGGAGCTATATTTTTTTAAAAATTTGATATCATATTAAAAAATTAATTTAATTTAAACCCTTAGCCTATTAAATAAAATTTCAAAATATAATTCATATTATTTTTTAATATAACAATAACAAGAATACCTCAACAACAAGTTATATTTGAAACATCGTTTGTTCATGCTATGAGTGGAAGAAGGTAGATCAAAAATGATTTGATACAGGTAAAGAATACGATGACATGTCTGTAATACAATGAAAATAATGCATGGTGATGTTAGACATGTGCTGAAACTTGAAGGGGGTTAAATTTCATTTAGGCGAGACTTGATTCGCGTGGTTATAGAAGCAGTTAGTTGAAGTGCAAGATGATGCGTGCAATGAAGAGATCTTTAGTTGAATATAAAAAGGCAATCTTTAATTAGTTGCTTCTAAGAAGAGAGTTGATTGAGCTTTGATGATCAGGGACAACCAAGATTTTTTATATAAAGAGATCTGCAAGTACAAGAAAATAAAAAAGAAGTGAACTTCACAGAAATAAGTTCGGAGTATAAAATGATTGTCCTAATTTAAGCTAAGACAAGGATTTGTTAAAATATATAAATAGGGTTTGAAGTACAACAATTGTCCTAATTTGAGAAGGAAGGTAAACCTTGTACTAATCAATTTTGGTTTGTAGTAACCAAAATCCTAGGCATGTGCTAGAATTCAAGGGGTCATGGGGATTTTATTTTTATTTAAGCAGCAACCATGTAATTAATATTTGCGTAGGCCATGAAAAAAAGAATCGGTATGGTATTTTCTCGCAAGAATTTTATTTTTTTATATATATGGTGAGGTATTTGTGTGAGTTTTGCACGACATTTATCATAGAAGAATATCGCTTTCCTTTATGGATTTACCTTGTTAAAAGATTAGCACACACACACCGGATA
This sequence comes from Populus euphratica, assembly GCF_000495115.2. Classification (NCBI taxonomy): domain Eukaryota; kingdom Viridiplantae; phylum Streptophyta; class Magnoliopsida; order Malpighiales; family Salicaceae; genus Populus; species Populus euphratica. The sequence goes on along the minus strand of NW_011499845.1, from coordinate 2,577,352 downwards.
AAGGAATGTGGGCACTGGAAGATAAAATATATAAAGGATCCATATATATATATATATCTTTCCAAGGCAAGCTAGGTAGCCGCGGATCCTTGAGATTCAAGATCTTCGGATGGGATGGAACGGAAATTGAAGGGGTAACTAGAGGTGTTAGCCGAAACACAATATCATCTCCATATCTATGTACACACAGCAAGAGAGCTGTACGTGCTATTACATGTGTGTGAGAGAGATGGTAAAATGCTTGAGCTTATTTAGTTAAGAAGCTATGGTGACTGTTAAGCAAAAGGCATTTCTCAGAAAAAACAGAAGACAACTGAGTAAGACAAGAAGGACAGTACTGTAAGGGAGGGGGGGTGTGACAAATAAAGAGAGACCCCCAAGAAAAACCCTCTCTCTCTCTATCTCTCTGTATGCCAGAAGCATGAAAGGCCGTTGCAGAGGAAACGTCAATATAGAAAAAGGAGTCATTTATTACACGTATATACTGTAATACAAGAACCCAAAATCCAAAGCAAAGCAGGGATCGTCAAGCACAGAATAGATGGCAATTCAAGAGAAATAACGCAGAATTAAAGAAGGCATGCATACATATGCAAGCTGCCCTGCTTTTAACCATTTTAATAATCAAATCAACTGTGTGATTCTCAAGAAAAGATGTAGTCAAAAAAACAATATATTGTTTGCATGGCAATGATGACGTACTTTGCAATGATGACCTTCCTTTAAATGCTTCCCCAGTCCCCTCCATCTCTTTCTCTCTCATATTCAACACAGCAACTACTGACGCCTGCATATGGGTGTGGTGTGGATCGACTGTGTCCATCCTACCCATGATGTACATGCATGATGCGTATGTTGGGACCGCGCCATGAGCATGACTTCTTGTCGGGACATCAATATTTTGGGTTTTTAAAAAAAAATAAAAATTACCACAACAAACTTAAAAATAAAAAAGAATGTCACGTTTTAAAAAAATTAGTGAAATAATGTAATTTAACTTTATTGTATTTTTAAAATGCAATATTCATTAAATATTTTTGAAATGCGCTCATTTAAAATATTGTAATTCACAAATATAATAATAATTAAAATTTAAACAAATCAAATACAAAATATTGTTTCTCTCTCAAAAAAAAACCACTGACACCTTCACTTTTCTTTTAAACTCTTATATTTTATATTTAAATCAACCAAATATCAAATTCATCTCATAAATCTCTAAGTATTCTTTAATATTTTTGCATTAAGAATCTATCATTCCCTTTGTTTCCACCATTGTTGCCGCTGCTAGCCCAATCATTCTTTTAATCCTATAAGCAAGGTAAATATACTGCGTTGCTATAAATTTATATTTGGTTTGGTTGAAATTGAATAATTATTAAGATTGAATTTAGAGTTTATGGTGAATTTAGAGTTTGTTGAATTAATGATAAATTAGTCAAAAATACATTCAATTAAAGTTTATTTGATATATTTAAATATGAAAATAAGTTAAATTAATGATGAATTGATTGTTTTAATTAATTATGTGTTGAGTTTAATTTAGGTTAAGTTGTCAAATTATAGATTTTGTGTGTATTATTGGAATCGGGCTAGTAATGCAGTTAAATACACACACATGTTCATGCACTAGAGCATATTGTATTTGTGTGGGGGGAATGTAAGTGGTATTTATGTGGAGATATCATAAAAGATCATATTCATTTGAGATATTAAAATTAAAAAATTACATACACATTCATGCAATAAAGCATATTGTATTTGCATGTGGGAAATGTAAGTGGTATTTGCATGGGGATATCATAAAAGATCATATTTATTTGAGATAACAAAGATAAAAAAGTCATATACATATGTTTCGACTTTTGTTCAAGATAGATAGAGACAAGTTATGTTTATATATTTTGGAATTACTTGAATATTACATTACTAAAATATTTTATATTTATTTTGCATGTATATATATTTTTTGGTTACATTCTCAAGGCTACTTATGATTATGGAATATGAAAATATATTGAGTTTAGTTAGAATTTGTTAATTGTGGTTATTATGGTTTTTTTAAATGAGATAAAATTTTGAGTATGGTTTATATATAAAGAAAACCCTATTAAAATTTTAATAAAATTATAAATATTTTAACTCTTTAAAATTATAAAATAAATAAAATTTTATATCAATAAAAACTATGATTTTATAAAATTTTCAAGTTTAAAATATAAAAATAACCCAAAACCTTACAATCATTTTAACTATAATCTAATTATTTTATTAAATATTGAGTTATTTCTCAAAATGATTTCCTAACTTTAGAATGTTATAGTTTAAAAACACGATATTTTAATATCATATTTATAAACCACAATATTAGTTATACAATTTAATTATATTTTGAATACTAATTTTCCAATTTATCACAGCTTTTGTCTTGTATTTTTTAGTTTCGGGTGTGTAACTACAAGGTCATGCCCTGATAAAAGCCTATTTATAGTAGGCACTATGTTTAATCAGAGAGGGGATTATTTTGGTTGACTCTTTAATATCTAGGGAACAAGTCAAATTGATCAGGGACCTGTAACTCCTCCAAATAAAGTTGGTGATTCGATCGGCTTGTTCACCAGTCTGATCATAAGGAGGTCATCATTAATTAGTACTAGTATTCATGTTGTCGAATCCCTCCTCGCTATTTATCAACCCTCCTTGACAGGCTCAGGAAACAGATCAGAGTAAAGAAAGAAACATCTAAAAAACTAAGAAGACTCGTGTCTGTGAACCCACGAATTTCAAACACATCATGTCTTCTCCCTTGAAGGGATTAAGGAGCTCGAAAAGGCCAAAATCCCTCCTGCAACAAGCCAGCGAACATACCAAGCTTACATTTAGCTACGTTAGCCATTATCACATTAATCGAGGGGGGGGAGGCGAATGAAAGGAAAAACGCAAACATATACAGTGGGAGAAATCGGGGGACCTTTTGATTGCTGCAGTAAAAGACATTGCTAAAAAGGATAGTGAAAACCTAGAAGAGTGGAGGGTTTGTTGGGTAGGTGCGAGAGGAGAGACTGCACAAGAGGTGACGGAGTGGATAATTCATGAGGAGAGGTGAAAGGGACGGTTTCAAAGGTAGGGGGATATCCCGACAGAAGCACGCCTAACGATACCAAAATAGGGTAGTGAGAGCAGGAAGAGCCTTTATAAGCTTTCGCATTTATTTCGGGTTGTCCCTCTGAGCCTCCCTCCAAATCCCCATGCCACCACCCATCATGCAAGATTGAAGATGTGCGATTGGCCCTACTCGATGCTATGGCATTTATTGGACAGTGCCAACACCATGACCCCTTCCTTATTACACTTTATGAGATACGCAGAACAAATCAGAGGGAAGGCATATGAGCATGACTTGACTAAACCTTTCTCTTGACTATTCTTTTTTCCATTCCTTCTTGGAGTTTGGCATTTGCACTCTTCCCCATGCTCTAACATGCTGTAGGCATACATACATGCAAATGGAAAGAGAATTCAAAGAAAGAACAAAAGAACATTTTCAGTCGCAACATCCGTTGCCCTCCTCTCTCTCTCTCTCTCTCTCTCTCTCTCTCTCATTCTACCTCAATTACGTGCTCTTTGTCCCCCTCCTCTCCTCCCCTCTCCTCTCACTTTGAAGATATCAAATTAAATGAAAGAATTTCTATCCTCCTCCTCCTCCTCCTCCTGCTCCTCCTCGGCTCCACAAACCAATACACATGACTAGCCAGTCTTATGATGGGTGTCCACGTATAGTCTTAAGTCAACATTATGCATTTCATTTCTTTTCATGCTCATACACCTCAATTTTTTCACAATACACTTGTAATTAAATGACGATTATTGAAGTATTAGTCCTTAATTGACAACATGCACGTGTGGAGCATTTACCGAAGCTCGTCAAGATGGTGGATGGATACACTTAATGTGCATGTTGAAAATTCTTTAAATATGTATAATATTGTTAGGTCTTTCACAAGAGAAATATTTGTGCACACGATCCTAGCAATTTGCTGCTCAGAACTTGAACTAGACGCTAATAAGTTCTCCTTTGACCATGAAAAATATAGTTTCAAATATTTGCAATTAATTAGCAGGTACACTTCTCTTGAGTTATTTGACTTCACTGTTGATGCATACAATAAAATAGATGTAAAAAACTCTCCAAAATAAACTCAGTACAAAAACATCTTTAAAGTTCAGGCTTGGTATTCCAAACTCAAAAGACACCAAGGATCCGAGACAAGCGAGCTCAGACGTCGTGGTAGCCCGAGCCCACCTCCCTAGAGCTATATGCATAAGAAAAAGACAATGATATGTTTAAAAAATTAATCGTCAAATCTAAGCAGGGCACCTGAGAGGAGGGGGACGAGGCCACCCACAAATACAAGAGAGTTCTCCAACATTTTTTTTTTTTGAATTGATTATTATAAATAACAAGCCCTTCAAAACAAAAGATTGCCTTTTAATGGCTAATATGCAAGTTCTGAATCAAATTCTGGTTTATGTGAATGATTTTTCATTCCGTACTGATGTGTAAGCCCCCAACATAGCTCCTCATCATTGAATTATGGTGAGCTGATTTTCGGAATGATTTAGGTCTACCTGGCAAGCGGATAACAGGAATTGCACTCTGGCACATCTTCAGAGTTTTGAAAAAAAATCCACTTTGTTTCTGTGTTAAAAAAAAATTAATTTTTTTTAATTTCAAAATAATTTTTAAAAATAAAATATTATTTTAATATATTTAAAAAAAAACACTTTAAAAAAATAATCTGGATTAAAAACAAATCACTGAAATTAAATGAAGTAAATGTCTCTTATAATGAAAAAAACTTGCACTTCGTTTTTGAAGGTGTATTGTTTATTTAGTTTCGTTACTAGCTACAAGCACAGTGTCTTGTCCTTCAGTTGATAAATTAATGTGCATGTTGTATGTGTCAAGTTTCCATATATATTTTTTTTTTTAATTTACGTGGGGTGTCCGGGCCAGCTTACACGCACCACGACTAATCCACACGGCCCACTGAACATCCTACAAGCCCAGTGAGCAGGTAAGGCACCGCGAAGGTGACAGGCATGCATGATAAAGTTCGAATCCAGGTACGGAGGAAGGGGACAAGCCCCTTCCACCGCTAGGCCAGAACCTCATTTACGTCAAGTTTTCATATTGTATGTGCTGCAAGTGACCAGAGGCTCATGGACCGCCTTTTCCAACTTTATAAGATATAATAAATTTATGCTAGCTTGTCTATTCTTCAAATCCTCTATATAAATGAACCAAGCTTAATTTAGTTAAATTCTGCTGATTAAAATTCGTGAATTAAAGTTAAAAGCAAGTTTGTTTAAGAGAACAAATAAGGTCGTTCATAAGCCTGTGTGAAAATTAATTTGAAAGGATAAATAAATAATTTATATAAAATTTAAGATGTGATCGGTGATATTCTTTTTAATATGTTTTATATAGTTAAAAACTGTAAATATAATTTATTTAAAAATTCATCAAATCCATTATTTTTCTAATATTTTTTATCAACTGAGTATACGAAGCAAGTATGTACCTGTGTCATGGATCATTCTCATTCAAAGTACTATAAATTTTAAAATTATTAAAGATTTATATAATTATTAACTTGAAAATTTAAAAAGATTAAATAAATATAAACTGAACTGAATATCTATAAATAAAAAAATTGCATCATGCGGCTGATTTTGAAGTGGAACCGCGTTCTTGCATGATGGCGGCCGTAGTTTGCCGGCCCTGCTGTATGCTTCTTTTTACGAGTTCCTTTTTTATAACCATAGGACATTGGATGGTTCAAGACTACCTGGACCTTTCTATATTACTGTGTGCTCCTGCATGGCTTAATTTTGTGAAGGCTTCATTATATGATCCTCCATTGCTTAATTTTCTGAGGGCTTCATGCTGATTATGTTTCTCTGGGCATACCGGCCTCTTCATCAATAAAATTGTTAAATAAAGCAGAACTACCACCACATATATGTAATAGAACACGGAAAACTTTCAAATTATTTGTAACCTGTGAATCGATTCTCAATATAATCTCTAACTAAAACTTACTCAGATGGAGCATGAGGTTTCCCTCCATTCAGCACCTTTTATGCTGGACGGGAACAGCAATTCAGCAACTCCTTTCAATTTCTTCTTCTTTCTTTTCTGCTCTGCGAAAAATATATCACCTTGAACGCTAAAGGAGTAAAGGAAAATTCCAGAAGAAAATGCACGGTATTTTTCTTTGAGAAAGCACAGGAATATCTTGCCAAATGTAAAAAGCATAAACAAGCACACAAATCCTGAAGGAAAAAGCAATCAAGCAACACCGGAAATGAAGCCAGCGGATGATAATCTAAATAAATTCTCAACCACAAAACTCATAAGCTTTTCTTCAGCAAAACCAATGTTTATACCGTTTATTCCAGTTGAACAAGAGTCGTTAAACAAATACAAAATCTATTGGGGCAGGCCAATGCAACAGGAGGAGAATTAAAGCCTTCACCGGAAAGAGACTCTTAAACCACTGAAACACAAACCATGAACCGAGCTAAGAATATATTGCTAGATATTCTGCTTTACATCCTCAAAAACCTCAGCACGTATCTATGACATCAGTGAAGGAAATAGTCAGCGGAGACAATGGTCTCTCTGTACAAAGTAACATCATGTATAAACCAATCACATTTCTTCATACGCAGTGGGTTTTTATTGGTTTCTTTCTACAGTATATACTGGCGAACAAAATACCTACTTTTGATTCCCGCTGGATCTATTCAAACTTCCAGGTGCTTTTCATTTTCTTCACATATTTACCATCATTCCAACATTTTATCCTGTACTCTGTCTCTCCATTTCATATTGATTTCTGCATCATATCATGCATAGAATGATACAATGACCGAATTGACACACAACACATTCTCATCACTAATATAACATGTGCAAGTAAACTAGATCACGGGAAATCAAGAGTCTGATCTGGTAGCTGTGAATGATGAAAGAAGACCAGCTGCTTGGACAGGTAAAATATCACCAAATGTTGACATGGCAGCTGCCGATCTGTCCTTGAATATGCCTACTTGCCCATCCGTTAACATAGATCCCAATTTTAAAGTGCTCTCTCCAAACCTGCTTCCAACCTGGTCATTATGATAAAAAAATTGTTATCATAATGTTAGCTTCTCAGACAACAACATTAACCTATGTTTTTCTTAGCTTCTCAGACAACAACATTAACCTATGTTTTTCCACCAAAAACTAAATCAAGAAAATGCCACAACAAAGGGGGGGAAAGCATGCCATCCCTCAAATTTTACATAATCATACTTGCTAGAATCCAGTCTCTATTTACTCACTATAATCAAATAAAGAAAATAAGCAATGGCGTAATCATCATTGATAACTTTACCTGTGGAACTACTTGTATCAACTACATATCTTATGACTGTTTGCTTAATTAAGATAGAATTTCTTTCCAGTCTCCCTGCCATTTCTAAGAGTGGTATTTGTCTTCTCTGCTGAAGTTTGAATTCTACTACTTCCCAATCCCAAGCATAAATTCTTATTTCAGTTCCCACGCCTTACATTGGTTGTCTTTTTCTTTTTATTTTAAGGGCACATGCTGTCAGAATGCTTCTATCCTGCAGCTTCTCATGGTTTTAATAGAGTATGGAATTGCCAGAAAGCTATCAGACTTCAAAGAGGCCTACCAAAAATCATGCTCCACATCTCTACAGGAACAGAGTCTGTTTGTTAGGAAGGATGGGTATGGAGGAGGAATCAGAGAGTAAACTATAAGAATGGTGAGGAGAAAGGATGCATGTAAACCCATCCATCTAGTTTTTGGGCTGACAAATGAGGGAGGAGACTGAGTCCACTATTCTCCAGAAGATATTTAATTCACCAAACATGGCACTTCTCCTTTGTGTCATTAAACTTCAAATCAAACAAAAAAAAAATGCTATTTCTGCTAATAATTCATTCTTACATAAACCAGTATCAGCTACATCTACAAAATTATGCTCTCATAATTTAATAACAACTAGGCTTCTTTTCTTCCTCTTCTCAGTAATAAAATAATTGAAAAGGAAAATAAAATTCAGGGACACTCATCTTCTGAATCTCAGACCTGTCCGGCCATGATATAGAAAGGCAAAAAAAAAAAAAAAAAAAAGCTTTACCTGCATGAAAGACTTCAAAATTGGTGTTGCTACACCAAAACTAGAGTTTTCATCCAAATCAATATTTCGAGAAAGCTCTTCATTGTTATAAGCTTTCCAGGAACTTCTAGAAGAGATATCATATGAAGTTGCTTGAAAAGAAGTCTTTGTTGTCACTCTTGAAGACAATGCTGGCGTGCTGGACAAGTAAGAAGAAATTAGCTGCATTGGACAACTAAGAAACTAGAAGAAAATTCCAATTACACTTGAAATAATTGAAAAGGTTATTCAAAAACAGAAGACACTGAATTAATGTCATGTACAAATGTTTGGTGGGCATGATTTTCGAAGAAACGTGTTTCAAACATCAACCTGATTGGAAGGTATTTAAAGCGAGGAACAGTACAACATCTCATGATATTTGACTCTGGATTGGATGGTAGTTTTTGCATAGTATCAATATACATCCGGTTTAGTTGCACAAAGAACCCCAAAAGGACTGCATGTCGCAAGTATGACTGCCTCTCATTCTCCCACAAGTATGGCTCATACCTAAACAAGTAAAAAACACAATAAAAAGAGCCATCAAATCAGACAAAAGATATTCAATTATGCCATAACTCCTAATCATGATGGGAAAATGAACTACTACTTCAGTGATTCAAAATGCAAATTGTATACAGAGATACACAAGGAAAGAAGTCCCCTGAGAGAACATCAGCGCACAGAAGGGACAGCATGCAACTAATATCAGATTGGTAGTTCCCAAATTTTTATCATTAGTTGAGACCTTAACCTATATAATTTATCAGAGACCAGGTTGTTTGCTTTATGGCCTCAACACTTGGCCTTATAAGGAGAATGCCAACTGTGACTCTTAAGCCATAAGATGGTGACAATTCCCATGAATGGATTAATCAATTAAGGGCATGCCATGTGCACAGAAATACACACAACCTTTAGACCTAGAAGACAGAAGCCCAAGGTTGTACTTATTTGAAATTTTCATGCTTTCTTTTTAAATTAAGGATGAAAAGGCTTACGTAAGCCAGTCTATGGGATCAAGCCTCTGTGAAAAACAGTTAATTAACCCATCAATACGCTCTCTAAAGGCCGACTTCTTATGGCTTTGCTCCCGCTTCCGCCTGAAAGGAATCTTCACCCTTGGATTTCTAGATATCTCCTCATTGATATTGCAAGCACCCCCAGATAGAACATCAGCAGCAAATCTCAGGTCTAACAGAATTTGAAGAATTCCTTTCTCTGACACTTGAGAATGATGAGACTCACTAGAGGAAAGGAAGTCCTCATAAATTTCTATAACCTGCAAGAAGTATACAGTCAGCACATACAAGACGATGGGAAATGTTATTGGTCAATTTTAAATTAAACCAGTTCTCTTGCCATCCTATGCCACCACTTAAAAAATAGCAAGCAAGGAAAAAAAAAATAGACCCTAAAAACCAGCTGTTTAACAAATTCTAGCAGTGTAAGTAATCATGAATGTTTGATATTTACAATGAGATCCAAGAAAAGTGAATGATCAGCAGGCAAGGAAAGAAATTATTAAAACATGAAAACACTGTAAAACAACACCAGCATATGAATATACCAACCTAGATTGTTAATGAGGAATAAGGATGAAAAAATGGCCTTATAGCTTCTATTTAAATAATAAACAATAACACACAAAAAATAACAAAATAAGCTTAAGATTTAGAATATGGCTATAAATAACACATACATTACCACATTGAAATAGAACTTGTGGAGGAAGTAAAATCAACAGTCCAGCCCAGTTACATACCTTGTCCAGTAGTCTTGAAGCAAATTTTTGCAGAATTGATTTGTCCAGAACATGACCTCCAATTCTATGGATTTCTTCACATGCCCGAAACAGAAATGAGATGATATAGAGTGAAGGTATGGATGGTAGTGAAATTTTAATTTCTGGCTGGTTCTCATCAGATTGTTCTTGCTTGACTACTGTCTCTTCCCAGCCCTGCTCACATTCAAAGGATGACAAAGCTTAGCATGCTTGTAAACCAGATAAATTGTGCGGTGAACAGAAAACACAAGAACTATTTTTCTATAACAGCACGCATCCATTTCAGATGCTTGACAGAGATACAGAGAACATCAAAACAAAATATAGGGCTAGATTGGTAACTTGTCAAGCAAACACTACATACCCTCAAGGGAGTTGTTGCCGATAATCCATCATCTCTTCCAAGATCCAGAGCAAGAATGGTTGAAAGCTCATCAGTTAACCAGGATATCCATAAGATATGAGCTCTGATGCAAAGATCCCTTATGGTTCTGCCTAATTCTTCAAGTTTAGGACTTGCACTTTCATTTGCTCCAAGTAAAGCAGAGGCAGCAGATGAGGTCTGTCTTCTAGATCCGGTGGGAAATTGCCTGCCAGGACTGTCAGGGATAGGATAGTCATTGGCAACTCTAGATTGCCTCAATACAGATGGTAACTTGTCAAAAAATGCAGCCATAGTATCTTCGGCCCAAAACCTTGGAGAGCCCAGTATCACAGGAAAGTGTTTTGAGTGGTTTTGAAATGCAAACAGAAGTCTCCCAATGTAAAGAGATTTGTCAACAACCATGGCAGGAGAAACTGACAGGCCATCATTGTTAGCATTCCCCATTGTAGCATATAAACTATCAAGCTCCCTCTTGAGTTCTGTTAATATAGTTGACATGCTCTCATAACACTTATCCTGTAAAAATGGTGCCAACTCATTTAGCCTGAGAGCTGCTTTTGGAGATTCTAAGAAACTGAGCAGGTCCTCGAGAATACTTTGACAACAACTGTCCACTGCATCTCTGATACGACTAACTTCAGGACCAAAGAACGCATTGAGACAACTACGAAAATCATTCTCTTCAGGTGATACCTTATGACCAGAACCTAGACCAGACTTCTTTGCATTGGGTTCAATAAACCAAACCCCACCACCAGTGCAAGGTCTGTTCAAGTATGCCTGAAAGTCAATCGGTTCACCAGGAGTCTCTCTGACTGCACAAATGGACTCTCCCAAATTGATGCCTCTAACCAAATCCTCAAATCGTGATTTGATTATAGTTTTCATCCTCTGAACAAAAGCACCTTCAAATATCTCATCCCAGAGATCCGAGTCATCTTCTAAAACTAACTCTCGGATCCTACTCCAAGGCAACTCAATGTCAGACCCAAAAACACTCTTGAGCCAATCCAAACTTCCCTCCAATACTTGCTTACTACCCATAGTCTCCCTAATAATCTTCTCAGCCACCGAAAGCTCTCCACCCGTGGCAATCGCATCAATCAAGAACCTCCCATTAATCTTACTCACAATCTCTCCGCCACAATCCCTCAACCAACTCAAACAAGTCCTGGCAATATATTCTTTATCTAGAAAAACATTCACAGACTCGAGCTGTTCCCTAAACAATTTCCACAATCTCACTTCCTCATCTGGATTCGGAATCCCCCCAAACAACTGGGAAGCGGGAGGAGAACCCAAAATAACTTTATAAAACAAAGGCATGTCATTCAAAACTTGCAAAAACAACTCTCCTACTTGTCCTACACTAACTTGAATTATCTTTAAGACTTCACAAAACACAAAAACGACAACCTCACCACTGACATTATCATTTTTTACATCAACCCAACCGAAACCCCCTATTTTTTGTGAAATCCATGACTTTCTGCTATCAAGAAACAAACCCAATACCTGATCAGGCTCCAATTCATCAATCACTGCTGCCGCAGCCAACGCATCCGCATAACTCCCAATTCCCAACCCGTGATCTGACAACCTCTCGCGACTTTTCTGTGAAATCTGCACTTTCAAACTCTCCACAATCTGCCATTGATGCTGCAAGAGTGGGAAATTCGACAAGATCTTATTATAATCACTATTCATCAACGTACTCTGCACATGCTTTGCACGTGTATACCTCCCTGCTGCCTCCAAAAACATGAATTCGTCCAAGCACCCCCAGATATTCTCCGGGGTATCAACTAAATATTTGACCCGACACGCGATCCCATAAATTTTACCATGCGTAGTGCTAGGGTTTGTGAATTTGGGGGTTTCTGATAACGGAGAAGCAGAAAGAGAGCGAATGTTGATGTGAATCGATGCGATGTTATGCGAGATTGATCCACAATAGGATTTCATGAGTACGATAGAATCGGCCGAATCAATTAGGTCACGATATCGGTTACCGACTAATTGACGAAGCTCTTCTTTCTTTTCTTCGATTTGCTGTCGAGTTGCAGATTCGACATTGCGGATTTCGGATATGGTTTTTGAACGGAGTAGTGATTCGGCGTCCCGATAGCCTCCGCCGCTCAGCGTGGCGGGGCGGTCGTCGGTAGCGGAGGGTGTAGATACTCTCATTGTTTTGGATTAATTTTACATGTAGGGAGAGGAGTAGCGTCAAGAGAAGAGAAAAGGGTGGTGGTGGTGGGTTTTTTTTTTTTTTTTTGAAGATCTGGAGGGATGTAAGATTTAAGATTTTGTTTGTGTTTACTATTTATAGTGACACTGTATTTACTGAAATGACCCTATTCTGATTTAATTCCCTCCTTTTTTTCCCTCTCTTGTGACGACTTAGAAAGTAAATAAGAAAACAAAAGGGTCTAAATTGCAATTATCCATTGTAATTTAAAAAATTATCATTTATATCATGATTTTATATATGCATTAATATTTAATTTTCTTCTAAAATTCTTTAAAAAAAAAATTATCAAAACTACTGCCATTGTTTTTCACATGACGAAAAAGTTCTATCGGCACAAGCCCCTCTTTGCCTCTTCATTTGTACTCGCTCCCGCCACCCTCTGAAGAACCACCATGATCGTTACAGTTACGATCGTTAAAGTGGCTATCAGATGCAAACACCCTCAATAGATCAGTACTCTTTCCGTCACTTTGACGTTGGACCAATCTATCACTAACCCTTCCTCGGACATGACTCACCACATGCTCATCCTCAAGCTCCTGCTGTGTTTACAGGTGTGACGATGTCCGGGTGCTTCCCCTCCATCATCACCCCGTCTTCTCACTGCTTCTGATTGAGATTCCTTGAGGAAGGAAGAACTAAGCACAGAAACATAGTGTAGACTAGCAATAGCCATTAATCCAAATTCGTCAGAGTAATTAATTATCCAAGAAAAAAAGAAAAACTTGCAGGATTAGGATGCCGCTGTGGTTAATTTGTCTACCTTCACCTTCACAAAACAAGCTGCCATCACCATCACCATCACCATCACCAATGACTGATACAGAACCCAAGAAATTCTAGACAGGAATCACCGCTGCCTCGCTGTAAAGTCAAATCAAAACAATAATTTTTGTTGTCTTCGTAACATATACATTTTTATCTTAAAATCTTCATTTACCCTTTGCTAATAAATTCAATCCTCACTACGAAGACAAATGAGCTCTGTTAATTTCGAAGTAAAGGAAACGAAGCTCTAGAGAAAGACCGACTCAGACTGAAATAATCGGCCAACTTAAGTCTCTAGTTAATCTGTATCTTGATGAAGACTCCTGGGAAGGCATCGTATCTGAGATTCATTTCCTCACACTCAACGACCTGAAAACTTTCTATTTGTCATTTTCAAACAAGTCTCTTGCGTTAGATGTAAGACCACACAGTGGATTCCCCTCCGAGTCTAGTAGAAATCTCTGCCACTGATTGGGAATAGGTCTAACATTTCTAGCATGGCTAGAAACTCAACGGTAGTTAATTTTCTTAGGGCGTGCAGATGTTGCACTTTCAGGCACAATATCTGGCTTCTGTAGGAAATTAATCCCTCAAGTTACAGCTTTGGATCTTTCTAACAACCAATTAGAAGGCCGCCTCCCACTCTGTTCTGATCTTGAAACTCTCATTCTGAAAAGCATATTTTCCAGACCAATTAGGCCAAATTACGTCAATGTTGAACGTTCTAGATCTTTCAGGGAACTCTCTACATGGCAAAATTCCTTCTTCCATGAGAAAAATAAAGAATCTAGGCATTATTAATCTCTCCGACAACCGATTATCAAGAAAAATCTATAGGCATTGGAAGGGTTTTTAATTACTAGACACCTTAGATCTATCATCTATCGAAGACCAATCTATCTGGTAGCATCCCAAGTTCCATGTGCTCACTACCTTGGCTACAAGTTATGAAATTGAGCAGCAACAATCTCGGGGGAAAATACCAAATTGGATTGGTGTAAGGAGGTTGTTCCTGTCCATACTAAATCTGCGAGCCAACATGTTCAATGGAAATATGCCTGAACGTCTCTATCATTTTCCTAAGCTCCACATTTTGAACTTCGCACAAAACAATTTATCGGGGACCAATCCCACCATGTTCGGGCAATCTAAGTTATTTGAGTTCTATGATCCATCTGACTACCCCTTTTACATGGAGGGGATGGCGTTGAATGTGAAGGGAGGGCAACTTGAACACAGGTAGACACTTGGTCTTGCGAATGTCGTAGATATCTCGAGTAATGACCTACAGGAAGAGATTCCAGAGGAATTGACAAATCTTTCCTGCTTAGTTACCTTGAATTTGTCTTGGAATCAATTGACTGGAAAGATATCAGGAATGATTGGAGACCCGAAACTTTTAGAAACTCCAGATCTCTCAATCAACCATCTTTCATGTCTCATTTCTTCAAGCGCATGTCTTCTCTGACTTCCTTGAACCATTTCAACTTATCACACAACAATTTATAGGACGGATTCCATCAAACCAGTTCGGTACCTACACTGATACTTCAATTTATAAGGGAAACCCTGAGCTTTGTGGTCCAACTGCTCCAAGCCGGTTGATGAAGGCCACATGGCCAAGAATGACAACCGCAAAAATGTTGGTGATTGGATTGAAATGATATGGTTCTACTAGCGCCTGAAATTTGTGTTCAAGTTTAAGTTTAATTAGATAATAATATAAATTATATTTTATAATTTTATTTAAAAATTTAAATTATTGAATTAAATTAGTGTTTTATATAATATTAAAGCTTGAATAATTAAGCAATTATGAGTTTAAATTTTATTATTTTTATTTATTTAATAAAAATTACACAAATTAATATGCATTTATACAAATTTTAAATTTAAAAAAAATTCATTTGAAATGATATATTAGAAAATAATATAAATTATATTTTAAAATTTCTTTTAAAAATTTAAGTTATTAAATTAAATTGTTTTTTTAATAGAATTTAGACTATTTACGGCACTGTGGTGATAAAGAGTGAAAGATAGAATTCATGTGTTCATCGCTGTGAACATGGCTCGTTTACGAAGGAAGTTGAGAGGGAAGCAATGAAATGATAAGCCTCCACAAATATGAAAATACAGGTATTAATGTTGTATTATTTTCCAGTCCTTTTTCTTCAATTTTTTCTAATATTTCGTCTTAAATAGCATTTGGTTTCTGATAAATGTAGTTGTTCGGCAGAAGACAAGGGGATTTTGGAAGAAGGACATATTAAGAATAAAAGGGAAGGCATCAGCTCTTCTGTGTGTGTCTGCTTCTCTGCTCTTATTTGTAGGACATTATCAGCACTAGTAAGTTCACTGAATTTGGCTTGTCTTGTCTGTCGAGGACCGATGTGCTGCCGACTATTTCTCATCCATGTATCCTTTAAAATCTTAATAGCTTTCCAGATCGGTATGAGAATCAGGAGCTTATCATTTATATGTTTCTGGATCGAGGTTTTGAGTTGATGAAGAACTCGAAAATACGGTACTGTTAGGTATTTGGTGCTGTCACTTGAAGTTACTCTCCGTGAACATCGAGATGAAAATTTTCGGAAGTATGGATCTTTGCCGAGTTACGCGGCGGGAACTTATTTAGTTCATGGGCCTGGGGATTTTGTCAAACTTAAAATGGGTTCGGCACTTCAGCCCATAGTCCAATAGATTTATCGAGTCCCAAAATAAGTTCGAGACCGCCTACAGGCAAATGTTATTATTTATGTTTGGGCTCGAATCCTAACTGGATTAAGTATCTAGATGATTGTTTTAGTAGTTTTTTTAAAAAAATAAAACGACATTTGGAATAAAAATTTAAAAAGTGATTGGGACAAATAAAAAAAATTAAGTTGACTTTCTTTTGATCAATTAAATTATGAATCCATTCATACAATATCTAAATTTAACCGAGTTAATAATTAAATCAATTTAAAAAAAGAATTAATCAAGCTAAAATCTAGATTGAACTAAGCATACTTCTTAATAACCCCAATATTATGGCTAAAACAAATACTGTCCCAGTAAACAATGAAGAGGTAGTATTATCTTGATCGTCATGTTTTAATTTTCTTAACATGTTGGAGGGAAAAGAACGAAGAAGAACGAGTGACGTATAATGGAACTTTAGAGCAACCAATATGGTGTTTATATTTATTAATATGATATGATCTGATCTTATTTTATTTTATTTATTTATAAGTGGCTTGATGCGATCAAAGTCAGTCGTTATAATATTGCTCGAGTCTCTTTATAAATAAATTGAAAAATGTCTCTTAAAGAAGTTTGGCTCGGTCAATAACGTATGACGTTTATCAGATTGAAAACTAACCATGTGGAGACTCATTCTTTGTTTTTGTTTTTTTAATGTGATCAACCACAATGTTTTAGTTAGCACCTCAATTTAAGCTCGTTGGCATGTCCTGATTTCACATGGCTTCTTTCATCCCCTTACTTTTCAACTCTTGAAATCTTTTTTAATTTTTTCACAACCAATAAATTACATCTTACCCTATTTGTTTTTGTAGTTTTAAAATGTTTTTAAAAAAATTTAAAATTTTTTATGTGTATTGGATTAATTTGCATGTTTTTTATATCCTCGTGAAGAAATAAATGTTAGAGTTTGAGACATTGGATATAAAATGCATAGCACTCACGCCCTTCTCTTGTCTTATTAGAGTGTGGATGGCATTGCCATCAAAACATTGTTTGTTTAAATTACAAAAAAAAAAAATTGATAGTTTTAATCTATTAATATAAAAAATATATATTTTAAAAAACAACCATCACAGTAATGCAATATTTATAAAGCAAAATAGTATGGATTAGCATTCTCAATCTATATTCTAAACCGTTAAAAATCATTTCTCTTTGTAATAGCTGTTATATTTTTGTTCAAACTTAATAATATAGTTTTTAGTTATAAAATAAAATTATAATTTGATTCATGGAACCTACTAAAAATAAGATTTAACCTTAATTTCTCTAAAACAGGCTAATTTTAGAATCTGCAAAATCTACAGGTTTCAGTTTTTTTCTCTTCTTCTGGAATATGAAATCAAAGACATATTTTGTGAGTTGTTCCGTTCCTTCCCTGCTGTATGGAGTGCCCTGTGGCGAGTAATTTGAGATTTGTTTGCTCTAACATCAACAGAATCGACACCCAGTTAATTTTTCTTCATACTAGCGGCGGCGGCGGCGGCGGCAGGGTATTACAGAGTACCTATGAACAGAGTCGCCATGCCTATTTCTCCCCTGTTTAGGCTAAGAACAAGCCGTAAGCATCAAATGATGAAATTTTCATTTCGCTTTCGGGAGTGTAAAAATGTTTTTTCAACATTCTTGACATGGTTACTTGGCCGCTGCATCCGAAACTACTAACAATTCTTAGAATAAACTAGTTGTCCGGTGAGATTTCTTCTTCATTAATAGCAACATCCTCTTTTCATAATCCTCAAATTTCTCCTCGGTTTGTCAGCTATCATGCACTGAAGAGCACCAAATTCCTAGAAGTGAGGTATTCAAGAAATTCCTGATAAATTAATCTAGACGGCATACCTTACATGACATCGTGAAAGGTCAGCCGTTAGTTGAGGATTTTTCTCTTGTCTTAATCACAAAACACATGTAATATAAAAGGAGATGCTAAATTAGATGCTTCACCTGCCCTGCAGTAGTAATGCCATACATGCGGTGATAAAACCATTTATTTTAATTAAATGAGATTAAGGGACTTGAAACTTGAAAGAGTATTGGATTAATTTGCATGCTTTTTATTAAAAACAATATTTTAAAAAACAACCGTTACAATAATACAATATTTATATAAAAAAAATAGTATGAATTAGCATTCTTAATCTATATTTTAAACAGTTAGATATCGTTTCTCTTTATAATAGCTGTTATATTTTTGTTTAAACTTAATAATATAGTGTTTAGTTATAAAATAAAATTATGGTTCGATTCATGGAATCTACTAAAAATAAGATTTAACCTTAATTTTTGGTGAAATAATTTTTCCATGTTCTCATCCAGCACTTTATATTTTTATGTTTCCCTATCCGCTAACTGTTTATGTAAACAGTAAAGAACATATCTACTATCAATACTAAGCCCTTTCTTTCAACTCGTAGCAAGCAACTCTTCACCATCAACAACACAAAAGACTCTCATCCTCCAACCGACAGCTAACAATTCCTCCCTTCTTCATTGTGGTCAGCAACAATGGCCACAATAACATAATCAACTCCACCTTCAATCAAATCTGATTTGGCCAAGCATCCCTTTCGGAAGCTCCTGAATGCCACCCTTCTCCTTTTTGTTAATTGCTCCTCTTAGTCACAATCTCCTAAGCTATTGATAGAATCCATCTAAAAATATTTTAGATATTAGTGTATGAGGGAATCAAATATTACAATAAAATTTAAGTCAGCTCTATTTTTATTTATTTATTTATTCTCTTTCCCTGTCTCTCCTCTGTTTTCAATTTTTTCACTTTTATTATTACACCGCCACTATTTTATATTACTAATTTATACCATATATTATAGTAACAATTAAATAATTTTTCATGTGATGTCAATTATATATAAAAAAAAACTAAATAGAAAAAATCTCAAGTTATAGAGAACTTGATGTTATTACATGGTTAAAAAATTATGAAAAACATAATTCTTGCCAGATAGATTTCATATCTAATAAAATTATAGATAATTTAATAAAATAATAAAAATATTTTATATAAAGTATTATTTATTTCATGATGTAATAATAACAGTTAAATCTATAATATTTAAATTAAAAATCATCAATACTAATATATATCTTTTTAATTATTTTACAATCTCAATTTAAAAAATATTTTTACTTAAATATATTAAATTATTTTTTATTTAACTTTAATTTTAATTATAATTTTTATCAAATATATATTTTAATAACTTAACTTCAACTAAAAATATTTTTAATCAAAAAAATTTTTCAAATCACAATCATAAAACTATTATAACGTGAAACATATTTATAAATAGTCAAGGTGGTAGCTTTATGAAGAAAAATAGCACGATTTCTTTGCGTCTGCGCCGGGCTCTGTATAAATTGCAAGGGGCGTCCAGCTGCGGCATCCATGGCGAAAACCAACAGCACAAGCATATGGTTGTGGCGGGATTTGTGTAAAAGATTACAGATATGGCTGACTTTCTTGATACCCACCAAATCTATATAATTAATTATTAATATATGAATTCATTTTTAGGTATCTCTTGAACGCTTCCCTTCGCTGAATGAAGCCTTAAGATCAAACCGTCTGGCTCGACACATGAGGTCCTTGAAGAGGACGTTCCTCCGGCCTTCCGATCGTCAAAGTGACGGCATGGTGTCGAATGGCTGGTTTGTCTTGACTTTGTAGGTCTTAGCAAACAGTGGGCATGGTTATTTGTGTTTGCGCAAGCTGGAGCGCCTGGACCCGTCATTGTCCATGCTTTAACCACTACTGATTACAGCTCATAGGCCCTGATTAATTTAAAGAAGAGCCTGTTAAACTCCTCCGCTGAGTTGAACATTCTCCCCTCGGGCGGTCACTACCCATTTTTTCTTTAATTATTTTATCTAAATCTTAGTTTATTACAAATAATGCACTGTACAGAGATTTTAAAGCTCTACGGGCCAATTACTTCAAGGAAAATGATTTATAATTAATTTCTATAGTCTTGAACTACAGGTCATAACTAATCTCTACAATCTTGAATTCTGGGTTTTTTTAGTAGGTCAAAGTATCATAATAGTTTTTTTTCTTGTGTCCATGTTATAACCACAAGTATATATTTGGTAGTGTAGTTATGATTATTTTTAAAATATTTTTTATTTAAAAAAATATATTAATAATATTTTTTTATTTTTAAAAATTATTTTTAAGATTAATATATTAAAATAATTTAAGAATATCAAGAATATATTAATTTAAAACAAAAAAAAAATTAAACGAATTGGGTTTTGTTTATTTATTAACTGAGATATTTGGTTGTATTATCATTAAACGAAAAGAACAATCCAATTGAAGAACTGAAGTTAAAATTGAAACACTTAATTACGAGAGAATCTAAAAAAATCAAACACTATTTCTCTATATGAAAGAATCAAAGCCCGATGACAAGTAACGTGCATGCACATTCGACTTGGGGGTTTAATTTAAAAGCCACGTAATCCAATGAAGAAACGAGAGAAACATGGGGGACACAGCAGGTTTGAATAAAAAATTAAATTAAAAAAAAAAAAAAAAACCAGCAAAGAGAGATAGCCTTATAAGCATACGAGTGAAAAAATGGAAAAGGGAGCTGGCTGCCTGGCCAGACAGACAGACAGACAGACACCACCCACCGAACTGGTCAACAAGATCCGGCTGCAGAAAATAAAATTGGAAATATTTATTAAATTCTTCGCTGATATTAGCACGATGGAGAAAAAAATGCCTCTGAAGTTATTTAAAAACGAGATTTAATCTTTAATTGAAATGTAAATTAATCTAAGAAAATCCCTTTACATATCTCATGTATTATCTCATTCTTCTTCACAAATTCAGATATATATATATTAAAAAAGTAATTGACATATATGTCCTTTAAATTAAAAAGCATCAATTCTTCCATGCAGAAGAAACAAGGCAATCAATTTTATATCACAGTTGGATTAAATTAATCTCTGAATAAGCACCGCAACCATGTTAGATTTATTTAGTCATAGTCAACGCCTCGCTTTCTCTCTCTCTCCCTCTCCTCCCATTCGAGCCCCTGAATTTCAATTAACGCTGGTAGACTAGTATTTATGCCAGAGAATGATGCGAGAGAGAGAGGCTGGGATACAGAGAGGCCAGTTTTTCCCCCCCCGAGAAACTTCTCTTGCCATAGAGAATATTGGTTTCTTCCAGTGTCATCAATATTCATCACTTTTGTAAGCGATTTCCAACTGGTAATCAGTGGCCGGCCATCTATATATCTTCCTCTTTCTCCTTCCCTGCCCACAAGGTAAAAACCTGCAGCCCCTCCTTCTTCTTCTTTTCAGTCATCTATTATATCAAATACATCGGCAATCTTTGATTCCTCTTTGATCATCAGACCTCTCTTTCTCCACCACCTTTGCTTACATGAGTTACAGCAAGGGAGAATAACTGTTATTGCACTCACTAGAAACATAACCTCGAAGAAGAAAAGAAAACAAGAAAAATGCATTCAGCAAATCACTGGGGAGGGTCGCTGGAGATTTACAATGGAACAGAATCAACAACCGACGATGACAAGAGTCGCAACATGGAGTGGGACAAGGCAGCCTTGCAACCCCAGCATCACCATCTAGACGAGACACAACAGAGCTGGTTATTGTACCCTCAAGAGACCAAGAAAAAGAAGTACGTGGACTTGGGTTGCGTAGCCTGTAGCCATAAAGCCTTGAAGTGGACTCTATATGCTTTTGTTTTTGCGCTTCTTGTTATTGCACTCCCTACCATCGTAGTCAAGACTTTGCCAAAGCACAACTCTCAGCCTCCTCCTCCTGACAATTACACTCTTGCCCTCCGAAAGGCTCTTCTCTTCTTCAATGCCCAAAAATGTAAGTCAAGTCAAACGTTACAGCTTTTCTTTTTCTTTTTTTCTTTTCCAAGAGGGTTAGTTCTGTAGTAATTGTGGTCTACCGAGTGATTTTAAAAGTGATATTTCAAATTATTATGATAACAAATTAAATAATTCGGATTGAAACAATGAAAATGATTGGGAAAAAAAGACATATTTCATCATCTTTACATATTTATATTAAGATACTCTGGCTTTCGTGTCTAATTACGAGTTTCATCTCACACTCTTGATTTCGTGTTTTGCCCATGGAAGCTTAGAGTTTTACTGCTAATTAAGCCACTCTAAGATGGGAATTCGATGAACAAGTCATTCGGATGTAAATTATTATGTGAATTTGTTTAATTAGCTGGGATAATTTAATTCATATATATGTTGTGTTTCGAATAGATAAATAAATAAAACGATGGTTTCGACAGGACCTTGAGATACCATTTGCTGATTATCAGCAGCTTCTTTTACTTTTAAGTTTCTTACCATTAACAAATACAATTAATTACTTTTTGCTCACAATAAAACAAATTTTGGCATGTATTATATAGAAATAAATTATTGTATTAGTAGTACTCACCAGCTGATAAACAGTTTCGAAGAACAGTTTGTTTTATAATTAGCCATTGGTAGGCTGTGCACTGAAGTTCTATTATAGAATTGACAAGTGTTGACTGAGAGTACCATCATTGAATGTGTTGTGCAGCTGGTAAATTGCACAAGAACAACGGAATTCCATGGAGAGGAGATTCAGGGCTACAGGATGGAAATGGTACTGATTTTTCTAAAGCAGGTCTTGTTGGAGGATACTATGATGCTGGAGACAACACCAAGTTTCATTTTCCCATGGCATTTGCCATGACTATGTTGAGCTGGAGTGTCATTGAATACAGACAGAAGTATGAGGCCATTGGCGAGTACCAGCATACCAGAGATCTAATCAGGTGGGGAACTGATTACTTGCTATTAACCTTCAACTCCAGTGCCAGCAAAATTGACAAGATTTACTGCCAGGTAATATTCTTAATTCGGAATGAACGTTATGTGCGCCTGACAATATTTCCATTTATTAAGACTTCAAAGCCATTATACCGTTGCTTGTTAGTGTAACATTTCCATGTTTCTCCCCCAGGTTGGTGGATCTCGAAATGGCTCGAGACTTCCAGATGATCATTACTGCTGGCAAAGACCTGAAGATATGGACTATCCGAGGCCTACCCAAGTTGTAAATTCAGGCGCTGACCTTGCCGGAGAAATGGCAGCAGCCTTGGCTGCAGCCTCAATAGTATTCCGGGACAATGAGGCCTATTCAAAAAAGCTTGTAAGAGGTGCAGAGACAGTATATGCCTTTGCCAGAGATGGTGGAAGACGGAGAGCATATTCTTCTGGGAATGATTACATTCAACCTTACTACAACTCCAGTGGCTATTATGATGAGTACATTTGGGGTGCTACTTGGCTGTACTATGCCACAGGAAACATTTCCTACATTAGACTGGCAACTGAACCAGGCTTCTCTAGGCACTCCAAGGCACTTTTAAGTATTTCTGACTTGAGTGTACTGAGTTGGGACAACAAGTTACCAGCAGCTATGCTGCTGTTGACAAGGTACAGGATATTCTTGAATCCAGGATATCCATATGAGGAGATGTTGCACAGTTATCATAAGAAGACAGAACTTAACATGTGTTCTTATTTTCAGCAATTCAATGTATTCAACTGGACTAAAGGTACATACATCGGATCCCGCTCTTTAACCATGTGACTAAGTGATACTATTTGCTTCAATGGATCACGTGCCAGTAATTTTAACTTTTTCTCTTCCTTTTTTGGTGATTTTTCTGACGTGTTGTCAAAATTTTGCAGGAGGAATGATCCAACTGAACCATGGAAGGCCACAACCTCTTCAGTATGTGGCTAATGCTGCCTTCTTAGCATCACTCTATGTCGATTATCTGAATGCCACCAGAATTCCAGGATTCAATTGTGGCCCCAGATTTATCTCACTGGACCTTCTTCGGAGTTTCGCCACGTCACAGGTAGCCTTTTCTTCTGAATCTTTCTGTTTCAGGATAGAGTAACTTGCTAGCTGATAAATATCCAATATTGCCAAGTCAACTCTAATAGGCAGTCCCAGAGTAGGAATTGGTTAGAGAAAGAACTGCTGATATGCACAGCTGATCAGAGTCATATACCATGCAACAAGCTTCGTGAGAAAGCTAGCCAGTTTCAGATTGGCACCAAATGATTTGTTAGTTTTTGGGCAGGGGAATTTCAACTTTCGTAACTCCTCTTCAGACGGATGTTGTAATATCAATTAGGCTATGCCTCAGCCACAAAATACAGTTGTTCTTCTTGAAATTGCCTCATGCACTCTTTTTATCTCCTAGTAGACTAATCTTCCCCGTGATTGTTTTCAACACAGATCAACTACATTCTAGGTGATAACCCCATGAAAATGAGCTACGTGGTAGGGTACGGGACAAAGTTTCCCAGACATATTCATCACCGTGGAGCATCAACACCCAGTGACAACACAAGGTATTCGTGCACAGGCGGATGGAAGTGGCGTGACAGCTCCAAGCCCAATCCTCACAACATTACAGGAGCCATGGTTGGAGGGCCTGATAGGTTTGATCGGTTCCGTGATGTTCGCACTAATTACAACTTTACCGAGCCAACTTTAGCTGGAAATGCAGGACTAGTTGCTGCGCTTGCATCCTTGACAAGCAGTGGTGGGATTGGCATCGATAAGAATTCAATCTTTTCAGCAGTTCCACCGCTCTACCCTCCAAACCCTCCACCTCCTCCAGCTTGGAAGCCTTGAGCTGCTAAAAAATTAATCGCCAACAGCTTGAGCTTTTGTTTATACATCATAGAATTCTTGAGATTTTCTTGAAGTTTTTCTTATCGAGCTCCTGTTTATACATCACAGAACACTACTGATACGTTCACAACTGTGCGACATCTGGATCTTCATGTTACGTGATACTTGCTCTTCTAAACAAACTGTTGCTTTGCTAAACTGTCAATGCAAATGTTTCTGTGGAAGTAATTATACTGAACTGGCTTAATTTCACAATTGACCAAATGATATGGGTACTGTATTTGAAGAACTTCTGGAATATGTGGAATATAATATGCTCAATCAATCTGCCTTCCACTAAATGGAAAGTATTTCAAGGATATGAAACCAATCTATGTTCACTAAAAAGATTGGTCCATCACATTCTTTAATTTGTTCGGTGGCTAAACGATTTAGTGTTCTTTGGAAATTCAGGTAAACTGGGACAGTTTTTATTAGAGTCCAGGAATTGTCGGGTGTCAAATGCATTGGACAGTTTATAATTTTCCGGGGTTCGTTGGAGATTCTCTATTCTTGCCAGTTTAAGATTTAAATCCAACTCTGTTCTTCAAACCCAAGAAACCACTTGAGGGAGATTTTCCTTGGGAATATAGCTTATTTTCCTCGAGTATGAAGTTACTTTATTCCCAAAATTCTTAAATTACTTCCGACAAGATACCTTGAACATATATTATTGGTTAAAATATGATAAAAAATGCTTCTAGTTTCTCCTTTCATAATTCTTCCATTAATGAGATCTGAGTAAAAATCAATAATTAAAACTTGATTTTTATTTATTTTTCTTAAACAAATTTCGAGCGCAATGCTTAAGTTATGAACTAATCTTTCAAGGTAAATTTCAACCGTTCAAATTAATGATTTTTGGGGTCAAATATGATAAGATCCAAAGGAAAAAAGAAAGAAAGAAAGAAAGAAAAAACTTCACCATAAACACTCGAAATCCCTTGGAAGTCTCCTTTACAATTCAACCACATACACTTCAAGAACGAAAGGACATGACAGACCTTGTGAGACCATTTTGGACCATTTTCATAAAAATCGAACCAGACGCCACCTGGATATATCCAGGATGCATTATTACGTGTTCCTTAAATCCGGGGGTGATTTTGAATCAACTGCATTTCACCCTCAAGAATTAGAGATGTGTTTGTAGTCATTACTGTACATAACAAGAACCTGGTTCTATAGGTGCTCCTCGGCCTGGTCCAGCTAAAGGAGCTGCGGCAACCCCTCTTTGATTCAACAAACACCTGAAGTGTGCTAACCTTCCAGCAACTTTTTCTGGATCCTTCGCTAGCTTGTCATAAGGTGTCCATAGCCGCTCTTCAATCACATAGGAACAGAAAACAGAGAGAATAAAATCGTTATTTTAAAGTGAAGATACAGTTCGCATAGAAAGATAAGGTGAGTAGAGAGCAGTTACAAAAAAATGGAAGATTTGACATGCTGAGCTTAAAAACAAAGGGAAGAAAGATGTATAGTTAGAAGTCTTTATCTCTCCTATAATGATGAAAAAGTTTCTCAAGAAGTACCTCTAAGAGGATTCTAAAAAAGATCAAAACTAGTCAACTCTAAAAATCACTCAAGGCATCATCTGGTGCCTCTTCAAATGAGACTACCAGTCACCTGCCTTGGTCCATGAATGTTAGCAGTGATAACCATCTATCAAATAAAACCACCTTTGGGATGGAAAGGCAGATCTCTTAATACACAGAAGCATCCCCAAAGCGTATAGTTTCATGAACCCTTAAGCTCAACAGTAGTAAATTCACCAAGATTGTGACCAATTTATGTGACTAGGAAGCTAGTATCAAATCAGATTTATATTATTGTTTGTGTCACCGCACAATCCTTTCCAATGACCATCACGCAACTACATAGTGTTGAAAACAGGAAAACTGCATAACTTAATATGAATATGTTGCAACGTCTCAGCAATTTCGTTGTCAATTGACATGATATACAATAAATACCTGCAGCAGCTGCAGCACGTGGCCATATGGTTTGTTCAATGTCTGACCCATCCACTTTTTCTCCCCACATGCATACTTCCCCCCCAAGAACTAAACTCTGTTGCTCGGGTTTTGTTATATTTGTAAGTGGTTCATTCTTATAGAACTCTTCCCAAGGAGTATCCAAGTGATCTAGATACCATTTGTCCTCGTTGCTCACAATGCACCTCAGCCCAGATGCAACCACTTGCTCAGCAACTCCACCTCCAAGCCTGCAAAAAAAATTGTATGCTAAAGATGAAGTGTGCCCGAAATGTAAGGACAAACAAAATTATTATAGCAGTGCAAATACAATCATCTCTAAGATCTATTTGCTTGGTGGAAAAGGAGTCCAGAACATTTTTGTTTTCGTAGTGTAATTAACTCAACAATGTTCACTGATTGTCTAATATCTAAAGTAATTTTAATTGTGATTACAAAATGTGAATTGGTTCAACAATAATTCACAGAGAGAAAGAGTTAATGAAGTTCTCATCTAAACATTAATGGACTTCGACCAGGTGAACCAGATGTCACTTTTCAGAACTAGCAAACATGTAAGTAGTGAGAATGAATAGTACCGAGATCCACACTCTTTACCAACTACTACATTTGACTTTTTCTAGCATATAAAAATTACTTGTCACAGTTAGCATTGCAGATGGACTAAAACATCTTAACACCCTTATCAAGTCAAGTTTAGCTGTATCGATTAACCAAAATTTATTTTCTGCACAGGGGAGCTTTTCCCATTTTTTGTATAATCTTGATTCTAGTCTCTCAATACTACAAGTCCAGCAAGCAAATAGACGGTTGCATCATGGATAAATGATGCTTATATTTGTTCATTTACTGATCTACAGGGTGGCCATGTTAAGATGCATCATGACAAGGTCATTTTATGAAATTATGCAGAAAGCATGGCATACCAATTGTGCACCACTGTCTTCCGGCTCAATTTATTTCTGAAGCCATTGAAGGTCTCCTCCCTGTTACATTGCATGATTGGATAAGATATAAAACCAATGAAATTTGATATCTAACCTTATCCAGAATTGTTCGTACCAGTTAACAATTTCAAATCCATGGGACAAAGCTATTTTCTGTGCCCGCAAGACAAAGTACTGGTAAGCTTGAGATCCATTCATTCTATGCTCTTTTAACCTGCAGGTTTCAGAATAGACAGTATCTTGATCAGGTCAAGGTCAAACAACATCCAATACGAATACAATTTACATGCCCTCTCTCTTTTGTTACAATTGCATGCTCTTTTAAGTTACATGGAATGGGAGGAAAACAAAAACTAAAAGAAATAGCTGTGAGTCTGACATGCTATTTATTTCTCAGGAAATCCAATAATAGCAGTAATCATAAAATAACATTGGCATAGAATGTAACGGTGATGTCATGTACAGCAAGCACACAGTACCCACGTAAATCCACATGGATTAACTACAAAAGGAGGAAAATATGGTTGTGGGCATCAAGCACAAAGATAATAATGTGATATATATACTTGGTGCCTACAGAAAAAAGAAAAGAAGAGAAAAGAAAAGAAACATCAGTTACTTTGCATGTAGAATTCATGGGATTGTTACCATTTTGTTATGTGGGGAGTTTTTGTCCAGCAACCTGAAAAGGACTCATACAGTTGCGTGTCAATAATATGAAGCTCCATCTAGATATATATTTCAAAAATTAAGAGCAAGCAGAAGCAAGTAAACTGTGGCCCCTATATTTTCATTAACATCAAATATCATGTTTCAACACATACACCATAAAATAAAAGAAGAAAAGACATGATAAAAGGAAAGAAAATCCCCAGATGCTAAGAAACAAAATAATAATAATAATAAATGTTCCATAAACAATAAGCAATCAATACAAAAATGGTGATAGCAAAATATAACTATTGAACTTACTTGGGTCAACTTCATCACCTCCCAAGTGAACAAACTTGAATTTAAAGATCTTACTGAAATCTGAACATGAAACAAGTAATCATGTTAACCATTCCTCCTTTCATTGTTGTTTTTCACCCAAATTAAGCTAACTTGCAAATTTATATATATTTTCTTAGTCTTCTGACATGACAACTTATTGATATCAAACCACACTGTTCCAAATTGAAAGTACAGGAATTACCTGAAAGAATCCCATCTATTACTTTGAATGTAAACTCATTGCTGACATCAAGTGGCTGCTGACAGTTTTTTGATGGCCATAGAGAAGGATAGCCATGCCCCCTAATTACAGGGGAAAAATATCCATTTAAGTCATTTGGAGATCGTAGTTTGTGATGTCATTCTATCATAATGGCCATATTGCAAAGAAAAGGAAAACGACAAATAGTTTTATTGTTTTTGTGAGTTTGCATCTTTTGCCAACAAGGGAAACCTACAGAACCTGCCTTGCCATGGGTTTTTAAAGTACAATGTCACAAATTCATGACGATCTAAACTATGCACCGAAGTCTGAGTTAGCCATAAAGGCTTGCCCATTTGTGGTCCCATAGAAGTACAATCCTAGGAAAGGAACTCTGAAAATGATTCAGAGCTGCAGCATTCTGCAAATGGCTACCCCCAGGCCTCATATCTACAATGCCTTGGTCACCAACCTAGACTTTCACCAGTTATCACTAGACAATAGCCCTTAATCGTTCTCATGTTTGGCCCTGAAAACCATTAGCATTCATCACTTCTGCAGAAAGTTCACTGAGGCTAACTGCAATAGATCCATGAGCTACAAACAACCTTTTGGTTTGCCAGCATTAATCATAAAATAACATCTTTATAACCTCAAAACTTTCAAAAACAAGCAGTTTTCTTGGATACAAGTTGGCAGGGTGTGATAAGTACCCAACTCCATTGTTTGAGAGGAAGAACATCTAATAGGGAAATCATACAGGTAAACAGAAAGATACATCATCATCAAGTCAAGTGACAAATGGCAGCTTCTCATATTGACTTATGAAAAAATGCTCTACATATCCTCATGGATTAAACATTACCTAATTCTGTGATAATTCTGATGAATTCTTAAATTCTATCCGTTAAGAAATATATATTGTTGCTATCTAGCATCTTGCAAAAACTAAATTAGAAAGCTGTATAAACATTCCCCCCAACACCTGGAAAGACATGACAGTCATTACATCAGCCAGTCATGATCTATAAAGTCTTCTCCTGGGAATTTTTCTGTAGCTATTGCAGAAGCCATGAATGATCAGAAATTCAAATCCTGCCATTATTCACTTGAAGGGGATAAGATTCTTTTTTTAAATGACCGAGTGTCAATTTTTGGGGTTAAAAGTTTGCATCCTGATCTCATAGATACATGCACAGTAATTTTTGAAAGGAATATAACTAAGACAACAGAGAAAACCACTATATGAGAATGTTACTATTACCATGAGAGAGCATGTCCAGGAATATCAAGTTCAGCTAATACATTAATTCCTCGCCTTTGAGCATAACTGCAAATTTTTTCTTGACATATTAGAGATGATAAAACTACATAGACATAAATGTGTAGAAGGTGAAGACAGCAGAATCACTTGCCTCACAATTTCAGCAGCATCAGAAAAGGTGTACCGCTCTGAAACTGAATAAGCCCCATCCCACAGATGTGGATATGAAGGTATCTCCAAAGGGAAAGATTGGGTATCTACAATGTGCCAGTGCAACACATTCTGCATATGCAACAGAATAAAATCATAAAGGCCAATGAAAGGTATTGTTTTTCAATAGTTTTATTGACCTGCTAACACCTTCTGCAAGGAAAATCCACTTCTCACCGACTAATTCTGTTAATACCACAGCTATCTGAGTTCTTACAACAGGTTAGATGATAAAAATCAACGTAAAGTCAGTGTGAAACAACATTACATCTTGTTACAAAGTAAACCGTGTCAGCAAACTGCTAATTAAAGTAAATTGTTGTGTTAACACCATTTGCTGTTCAAAAAGGAGGGAAGACAGGTAATTTAAGCGACAGTTGCCAAATTTCTGTCTCATTTCATGTTGGATAGGTTTCCTGGTGCAAGATCCAAGGCTTAAACACTGCTGCACAAATTACTATTTCCTATCCTTTTTATGGATGCAAGATTTCCCAAACCTCATTGCTGTCCCTCTAGAGGAAGAAGCTAATTCAGGCAAACTAAATCCTAGCAAATGGTTATGAACAGAAATAGGGATGATACTCCTCAACAAATGCGATCATGAAAACCTCTTATACATATAATGCTAAAAGCAAAATACCACTGATTATTTTCCAGCAAACAGTAGAACAAATATGTAGTTACTTCACCAAATATTCTAAAAGATTCTCAACTATAGATTAGTTAACTATGCATCACATACCAATTTTGCATAGGCCATGGAATCAATTACTTTCTTAATCATTGGCACTGGCTGATAGTGTCTTGATGTATCTGCACAAATTCCACTTGTAAGTCAGACAAGCACATTAGAATTTGAAAATACAGAGTGGATTTGAGATATAAAAACAGAATCGACCAAACAATTGGACATCAAGCTTTTCAAGTGGCCCTGTGTCAGCTTGGGATAGCCCTCCAGACCCATTTCACAAGAAGTAAACTTTCTTCCCATCAAAACCTTCAGTAGTAATTGCCAACCTTATCAAACCAGAAGCTAGTTCATGGAATAAAGCCCTCAGCTGGGGCTTTGAAAGACATGTACATCAAAAGTAAACTAAACATATTACAGAAAAGGACTGCAGAAAACAACTCACCAATCAAGAGCCCTCGATAAGAGAATCTTGGTTGATCAATGATAGTCCACGGGACCATGTGAACTTCAATCAGTCTAGTTGTAAAGTTAAAATGACACAATTGGCTGAATGTCTGCAAAATTTAATGTCATGTCAAACTTGGACAATTTTGAACTTGGTAGGAATATCAAAAGAGATACAATTTCATGTCTTAAGGATTAGTATAAAACCTGAAGCCCATGCAACGCCCCATAAACAGTCTGCGCCTGTAATGTTGCCAAACAGAATTTGAATTGATCAAACAATTTACATGAATCAAAGCTTACTGATGTAGACCAAACTCAATTTGGTGCCTCTACAGAACATTAGTTCAAAAATTAAGATAAAAACAACCATGCTTCAGCAAGGTCCCACTCCATCATTGATTATAATCATGATAGTGGAAGATTTTATAAAACATGATTTAATGTTACTAGTTCTCTACAATGCATGATTGACCCCTCTCGTAAGCAAATACTAGGTTTAAGTTCACTAATCTAGATAGGACACCGAATAATTCCTTTGAGACTCCTTCCCCTCGTCCAAAAGATTAGACTGGAAACATTTGTCAATGCGCTGGCTATATGGCACATTCAAATATGTCAAAGCTACATTTCAACATAAATATATGAAAACTATTTTAGGAAATGTCAGACAAAATCCAGTAGCATTTTCTTTCAAGTCTTACTATTTGAACATCTTCCTTGAGAAAGAAACTCATTACAATTGAGTTGGACAGGTGTAAGTTGGTAGACAATATAGCTAAAAAGATAGCGGTTGCACCCACCTCAAGATGGACGTAATCTGGCATCTCTGGTGAAGGAACCAGCAGTTTGTATGACTCGGCAACACCATATTGTAACTGTAAAAGCACATCACAATACAGGGAGAAAGAGCATTTGTTTAATCTAAATTAAAGGAAGGAGCTCTCCAGATTTCATCTAAAATGCCAAAAAAAAAAGAGCCTTGATTATTGTTTAAATAGAACTTAATGATAGCTACAGCTCATAATTGATTACTTCCTAATAATTGTTGTATTTAGTGAAAAATAAGTTAAAACAAAAGGATTATCAAATTGCACAGGAAGAAGTCATTTTAAAAAAAAAAAAAGTTGTTTTTTTTTTATACAAGTGGAAAGAAAAAGGAGAAAATGACTTCTTCTCAGCCTAGCTCAGAAGAATCACATTCCCAGACTTGTAAACATTAATCTTTAGGCCCGTGTGAATGAACTGATCAGGTAATAATCAGAAAAGAAAAGAAAAGGCTCTGACTGGAAAGCTAATTGATAACCAATTCCACCATACCCGGTCATCTGGTGAGAAAATAAGAACATGAATTCCTTTAATGATGAGAGACTTGTCTACGCTAGAAAGATCACCATCAACAACATGAGCAACTTTCACTACATCAAGCATTCTTGTAAAGCCATCCTTCAAAATCTCAGAGCCATCAATGTACTTGCTCCCATCAGTAACTAACTGAAAATCTTGACTCATGTAAACCCTCCTGTGCCCTCTACTCACAGACTTCGGCATTGGCCATAAATTCAACCCATTCACATTCTTTGCCACAGCAACCCCAAGAAACAAAAACACCATCACTACCCAAGCACTTTTCAACCCCATCCCTATCTTTCCAACAAAAATAAAAAAGAAAAGAAAAGAGACCCAAGAAACAGAATCAAGATTGAAGTTTAGATATATAGACACACTACATGCATTTGTATCAGTGTATGGTCTATATTCAACTCCTGGCGCTATAAAAAGAAAACAAAAAACAGAGAATCTTGGGAGGTGAAGAGAAGGGAACAAGAGGGTTGTGTTCGGCCATAAATTTCAAGATAATGGGATTAACAGAGATGTTATTTTATGTTTCCTTTTTGTTACATTTTCAGTCTGAAGTTAGCGATTGTTTTGGCGTGAGAAGCACTGATGTGAGATGGGCTTTCCTTCTTTCTTTATTCTCTCTCCCATCCTATCCTGTTGTTGTCTTAAGAAGATTATAATAGTAAATCCAAAATCTAATCTGAATCTATTTTTGTTTTCAAAGTCGAATCAAATCTGCCGGTCCAAGCAGTAACGGAAGGTATCCATTGTCGGTGAATAATGAATGCCTGTGAATGTACAGTGACATATTCATAGGTTTAAGCCTTTAGCATGTGTTTAGAACTCTAAAAAGAGGTGGGCTTTGAACTCAATTCCTCCTTCCTTCTCATACTTGCCACTAGTTTTTACACGTGGGTGCAAGAGAAAATAAAGCGTCTTGAATTTTCTAGTAACCATATGATTTTAAATTTTCTATCTGGTCGACATGCAAACTTAAAACTTTTTAATACTGTGGTGGTGGTTTTTTTAGAATGTTATTTATTTGGTAATATATTGAATTAAATTTTTTATTTTTAAATTTTTATTTTTAATATTAGCATAACAAGATATATTAATTTAAAATAAAAAATACTTTTTAAAAAAATATTTTTTAAACACAAAAATAAATAGATTCTTATAAATGTTGTCTTCTTTTTAACCTTTTTCTTGTTTGACCTTTTTTTTGTTTTTGTTGCAAAAATTTTATTTTAAATAAATTAATTTTTGATAGTTTTATTTGGTTTTATTATTATTTTAATATGTTGTTATTAAAAATAATTTTTAGAGAATAAAAAAATATTTTAATTTATTTTTTAATTTGAAATATTTTAAAAACAATTACTGTTAT
This sequence comes from Populus euphratica, assembly GCF_000495115.2. Classification (NCBI taxonomy): domain Eukaryota; kingdom Viridiplantae; phylum Streptophyta; class Magnoliopsida; order Malpighiales; family Salicaceae; genus Populus; species Populus euphratica. The sequence goes on along the minus strand of NW_011499845.1, from coordinate 2,542,940 downwards.
AATATTAAATGTATTTTTCATTGATGAAATAGTGATAATGAGATGATAATTAAAAAAAATAAACTTTAGATGTTATTATTTGCAATTTTACCATGATTTCTTGCAAAATAACATGCTAGTCTATTTTATTTTATTTTTTTATTCATTTTATTAGGTAATTATAGTTGTAACATTGAATGTGCTGAGATTCACGTGATACCACTTGAAGAAAAAAAAATCTTTGCAATAAATATCATGTCCCTTGGTAGACAAAATCCTGATATAAACAGTAGATTTCCCTACTTTTCCTGTGGTTTAAAATTCAGCTTTATCTGTTGATACTTGATGTGTAGATATAGTTAAAGAAATTGTGAGATTTTTTATTAAAAAAATAATACAGTCCTATATTTATACTTAAAAAACACGTAAATAATAGTTGTTGTGGTTACAATTTAAAAAAATATATTTTATAAAAAATATTTTTGATTGTGTTTAATTTTATATTTATGTATGTTTAATTAAAAATATGATTAAAATTGAGGCCGAACAAAAAATAATTTAATATGTTTTGCTAATAATGATTTTAGAATTAAGGTTATAAAATAATTTTTAAAAATATATATTAATATTAATAATTTTTAATTTAGATATTATAGATTTAACTATTGGTATTATATCATGAAATAAATAATATTTAATATAAAATATTTTTTATTGTTTCATTAAACTATCTATAATTTCATTATATATGAAATATATCCAACAAAGATTACAGTTTTTTTCCCAAGCGCGCAACAATATCGGGTAAAATATAATTATGAATAAAATTAAGATTGCGATCAAATTTTACAAATATTATGTCATTAAGCAATCTCTTTTTAATTTATATAATATTATTGAATAATATTAAATGCTAGTATTTTAAAATATTATTGTTTCTTGTATAAAAAAAGATAAATAATAAATCAACGTAATAAAAACATCAAAAAAAAAATATAAAGCATGAAAATATAATTTAAAAAAAAAGGATCACACTAAAACTACAATTTATAATTTTATTATTTGATATTTTTTCGAGTTCTTCCGATTGATTTACTTATTTAATAGTTTTATAATTTCAATCTAAACAAGCTATAAAATATATATAAAAAAAGGATAATAGAAATAATAAATGAACTGTAAATTTTAAAATTGTTTGTTTTCCTCAAACTTTTCCTTAAACAACCTCTGCATCATGAATTTCTCCCATGAAAAAAAAAAAACCTATCTACCCATTCTACCAAGTCAGGCGGCACAAACTCGAGTGGAACCAATATCTTAGAACAAAAATTAAGCGTTTCATGTTGGTTTTGCATGAAATATTTTATGTATTTGTTTGCTAAAAAAAATTGCTATATTTATTTTTTAAAAAATATTTTACATAAAAAATTAACTAGTTAAAAATATTTTATAGTTAATTTTTAAATTTAACATATCAACTAAAAAATATTTATAAACCCATAAAGTCTTGTGAAATATTTTATAAATAATAATTAAGTTATAATATTATTTAATTCAAGTATTATTTTTACTTTTTTTAATATGTATAAATAATTTTTTAATTTTATTAAAATATTTTTGATATTACCATATCAAAATAATCTAAAAATAATTTAAAATAAATACAAAATATTTTTAAAATACAAAATCAACCATTCTTATTTTCTCCGTATCTCTCAAGTGGTGGTGGCAACGAGATAATAAAGCAGTGCCTTTTAAAATTCTCCGTACCTGTCACATGGCCATAAGATAAAACCTCCCGCCATTTTTCGTGCGCCTATTAGCTGTGGACCCATCTTTAATGCGGACCCTCTGATTTGTTAGATGTCAGGATCGCAACTCCTTTTTTTCTAGATCTTTAGTGGTGCTTGCAACACGAGTGTCAGCAGACGCCGGCCAAGCAACCACCAATGCACCACCCACTCTTTTCCTTTCCTTTTCTTTTTCTTTTTTCCCTAGCAAATCATTATATTATTTCAGAAAAAGATTGTACCAGAGTAATTATGATTTCAACTTCGAGACGTAAAACTGTACGAGCTTCTTGAATTTGATTTATATTTTTAAACCAATTAACTCTACAGTGAAATGTTTTAAACGATCCTTGTCGTTAAATTTAGTTATTTCTAGTAATGCAGTGTAAATTATATTTCATAAAAATTTAAATTATATTTTTTAAAAAATAAAAAATTATTATTTTAATATATTTTAATATAAAAAATATTTTAAAAAATAACTACAATAATACCTGCATAAAGATCATTAATAGTTAAAACATAATAATTTTTTAAAAAAAAACAGTAGGAATATCAGCCCTGCCTCCTTAATCTACGGAGAAAATTTGAACCCCAAGCCCCACTTTGGTAGGTCTGTAAGTGTGTTGATGGTTTCTATGAATCTAGTAATTGTTTGAAGTTTGATGACGTAACTATTCATTACCACATTAATTAATTAATTTAATTTGAAAATATAGCATCTACTAGGAATGTTTCTGCAACTCGAAGTAGTATTCTTTTTTGTTCACACTTTATAGCCCATGTTGATGTTTTTGTATAGCAAATTGTGGTGTTATTAAAAGAAAAATCATGAGATTTGGTTGGAGTAATAGCACTCGCTTTATATTTTTTTAACTAAATCATCAAAGCAACTAGAAAATTGGGATTAGTTTAACTGTATATGTAAATCCCTTTTTTCTTAATACGACAAGTCACCTTTCACCTGTTATTTCTTGTTAAAAAAAAAGGTTACGACCGTCTGCCCCTTGTGTTAGAAATTGGGTTAGGCACACAAGTAGACCTGCACACCTGCCTATTTGTGGTGGATCTAACCTTCCCACTTCTCTTTTTTTTTTGCTGACTATATATATATATATATATATT
>NW_011499845.1:2481377-2540020 GCF_000495115.2 Populus euphratica | reverse complement strand
CCTTCTCTTTTTTTTTATATATATATATATATATATATATATATATATATATATGTAACCTACCCACCTGACTTCAAGTGGGTAGGTTAGATATATACGTATTGGTTTTTTTTTTATTTAATGTTATGTTTTTATTAAATTTTAGTATTAGATTTTATACTTTATATTATATAACTAAATAAAAAATAATCTAACCCAATACAGTTTATGCATAAGATTGTAGAATTGGTAGATTGACAAGGGTAAACATAACATTTTTTTTCTCCCTTGAGTTTTTTCATTAAATTTGGCTAGTGAAAAAGATAGTGTGGGAACAATTCTAACATTATTTTGTGGGATTAATTATTCTAATAGTATAATGAAGATGCTGAAAAGTCTTCCACAATCTATATATTATTTTTTAGATTTCATATTTTTTTTAATCCAAGCTATAATGACAACGGTGGATAATAAACTAGTAATTTTATAACAAGCTTGATTCTCTATGATGAGTGATCCTGGCCGTTAACAATGTGTTTGGCAAGGAGATGTTGTGGTTTTTTGTTAAATGTATGATATCTTTTAAACACAAACTATACTTTAAAAAACTATAAAAACATATTTTTTATTAAAAAAAACACAAATTGCTTTCTATCCAAACACACACTAATAAATGAAGCGCAGATGTAGAGGCGAAACCCGACCTGAACTTACCTGACCTTTTCACCAAGTGGGCTGCCCGCACTTATCTCATCTTTTCACCAAGTGGGCTGGGCTTCCAGTTTGATTAGCGAAGGAAGGATCATAGTATGAAGTTCCACACTTGTCTCAGCTTTTCACCAAGTGGGCTGGGCTTCCGGTTTGATTATCGAAGGAAGGCTCATGGTATGAGGTTACAGGGTAATATAGATTAGAAATACTGGGCCTCTGCTGGGCCTAGTGTGATCGAGGCAATGGGTGTTTCCAGAGACGTGGAAATTATTTAACATGTGTGCACTCACACCTAACTTTGCCTACAAATTGGATGGTCGTTGACCAATCACACGTACGGAAATTTATCATCAATAACAATTCATATCGTTTTCGGATTTTCTAAACCTGCATAGTCGTTGTCGTTGCATCGTATTATTGGTTCTCCCTGTCCTATCCCTGACACCACCCACGTTGTCCCACTGGCCCGGCCCCACATTATTGTCTACCGGAATGATTTGGGGGATCCACTTATTTTCCCATTTTGAAGTTCAATCCGTTTTTCTTGTTTCCTTTCTCGATATTCTTGTTTGTTTGGCGAAGAGACGGGTCCAGTCTATGTCCGGACATTTGAGTCCATATGGACTGATTGAGATATCTTCTTTTTCGTCCTCGCTGGATCCCCCCCAACTTGTCCTGACTGACTTGGATGAATTCGGTAGTATTTGTTATCTTCCTTTATTTTTTATTTAAAAATATATTGAAATGATTTTTAAAAAAAATTAATATGAATAAACCAGTAAAAAAACTAATCTAAAATAATAAAAAATCAAATTTTGCTAAAAAACACATTGCAGCAGCGTAGATGAAAGTGCCTTGCAAGGAAAGACATCTGACTTTTCATTTAAACAGTGCGTAGATAAAACCACAAAATGCACGTTTTGTTTTAGCTTTTAGAATCACGTGTACTAGATCAGCAATTGTTTCCGTGGAGCACTCGTTTCATTTAAAAAATAGATAAAAAGCTGATCATGTAAGAAACCTGGTTTTTACTCTACTTCTCTTTTCTAGTTAGAAAAAAATCAAGAACAAGACCAGTCACCTATAAGCATGGATGATTTTTAGCTTTTTGGGCCAGGATCCTAACATAAATCTGTTGGAAGTTTATTTCAACCTAAGTTAGTTGTTAGAATATTTACCTTGTTTTGTAATATGTTAATGTAAATTATTTTTAAATATAAAAAATGTTTTAAATCTCATGATGGTCATGTCGGAACCATGAGCATTCGGTATGCTAACCACTAAAAACAATAAATAGATAAAGAGTAATTATATATTTTAATTTTCAAAAAAATATATATAAATAATTAATTATCAACAACAATTCAAGTATAATATATTTATATAGATCATATTATACAATAAAGGATATATATGGATATTTACATGACGGACAACCAAATTCGACTATTGAGAGACACCTTACACGTCTCCAGAATAACACGGAAATTACCTACTCGTTGAACATAAAAAATATATGCAAATAACTTTTAAATATAAAATAAAAAAATAATATCTTTACTATTTTTTTAATTACATATTATATCTATATAAATTTTATCGGTATAATATTTTATAATTTTTGTCTAAAACTATAATAAAAATCTTATATCATTTAACTTTTTTTATAATTACTATACAGTCCTACATTTTCAGAGTTTTGAAAATGTTCAACTTGAACACTCAAGTCAGATTTTCAAGACAAAATAACAAAAAATTAAATTTGACAATGACAATAAAGAAAGAAGAGAGATGTTGTTTTTGTGATACATCATATCACAATACGTCATATCACAATACGCCATTTATTATAAGGTATTGCGCTTTTTTTCATGTGTGTTATAGATTGAGTTTTGTGATTTATTTTTTATGTTATTTTTTTAATTTTATGATTTTTATTATAAGTGAATATAGTTTTTTTTTAATTAATATTTTTTTATAATTTTATTATTTAACATTATATTAATTATGAATCATATTTACTAACTAATCTTCGTACATTATTTTTATTTATTTTTTATTGGATTATTCTAATCTCATGACATAAATTATATATTCAATATGTTATAACATGTTGACTCGTTATATTTTTTATTAATTTTTTTAATTTTATATTTAATATTAAGTTGATTGAAATTAAAATTTTATAATTTATTTTAATTTGTTATCATAATCTTAATTACGCTATGAATTTAATAGGTCAATTTAATTTGATATGAATCAATTAAATTTATTAGTTTTTAAATATATTTTTTTATAAGTTTTGCCTTGAGTAAAATTATTTTTTATTGGCTTTTTAAGTTATATTCAACCCATCAAATCAACTAAGTCATATTATTTCAATATTTTTATAATTAATTTTATTACTACAAAAACATTAATAATGATCGGATATTTATTCTCATGTTTTTTTTTTTAAATCAGAACCAGAACACAGTGCTACCCAACATTCCAGTACCCCATTACTCTCTTTGATTCTTTTGAATTTCAACTCATATGAAATTCACTCGCTGGTTTTTATCCTCACACTGGCACCCGTGAAATGTGTTAAAAATTGCGAAATAAAATGTTTTTTTTTGTTTAAAAATGTATCAGTTTTTCTTGATATTTTTTTTTATTTTTGATATCATAAAATCAAAACCTTATAAAATATTAAAAAATATAAAATTAATACTTTCCTAAACAAAAAATATTTTTTGAAAGTACTTAAAAAAAAAAAAAAAAAAGATCTCCCAAGCACAACCAAAGTCCAAGCGAAATTCTACTCCAAAGAGACGATACCCCTCCCCCTTGTTTTTAAACAGATTCAGATTCAACCAGACCTCAGTGGAATTGACCGGCCAAGAAAACCTCACCGTTGAGGGGAAAAAACCTAAAAACAAGGAAAACATTAATCTCCCGTTACCACCGCGACACCAAAAAACTGTTTGCAAACGTGCTAGGAGCAGTGTTTTTTTTTTAAATTATTTCTTCAAAAAACAGTATAAAAATCAATAACTACCAGTCCACCACGGTTGCCAAACACCACAGCGTCGTGACACAGTCCGCATCACCACGCTGGATCGTGAATTTGTGACCACCTCACGGTCCGTTCTTCGCGTCCCCTATCTCTTTTTCCGGTGTCTTAAAATCTTAAAATCCCAGCAACATCCTCACCTCGATTCCCCTATATTCTCTCCTCTCCTTTCAGTTATAACTTTCAAGCAACCAACCGCAGCACCAGTATCTCTCTAAAAAATAAAAAGAAAAGTAAAAATGGACGACGTTTTTTTCTCCCTTCACTCTCCATCTCCTCGAACCAACAGCGATGATGCTTCTTCGTCATCACCTCCGCTCCGAACACCAAAGATCTTCGACCGTTACTTTTCCTCCTCACCATCCTCCTCCGACTCCGACGATGATCTACAGTCCTCCAATGCCGATCCCTCCCTGGAAGCCTCCACTAAACGCCTAGATTACATGATCCAGTTCCTCGACCGAAAACTCTCCAATAACAACAGTAATAGTAGCTCTAACAACAACGAAAGTGTTTCCCACAGACACAAAACTCCGGCTTTACCAGAATTCATTGGCAAAGGAGGGGGAACCGGAATTTTCCGCATCCCAGTTCGAGCTGCGGTTCACCCAGACCGTCCACCAAGTCTTGAAATTCGGCCACATCCGTTGAGAGAATCTCAAACCGGTCGGTTTTTGAGGACGATTGTAACTACCGAGACGCAAGTATGGGGTGGGAGAGAAAACGGCGCTGTTCAGGTCTGGGAATTGAAGGAAATGTACGGCGGGAGTGATGAAACGGCGCCGTTCAAGGAGTCCGTGGCGTCGAATTGGGGTTCGGGCGTTACGTGTTTGGTCGGTGATGAAGGGAGTCGAGTTGTTTGGAGTGGACATAGAGATGGTAGAATTCGTTGTTGGAAAATGGATACAGGTCCAGGGTTGGATCGAAGTCGTGTCAAGGAGGTCTTGTCTTGGATGGCACATCGCGGGCCAGTCATGACCATGATCATGACTTGTTATGGTAGGTCAGTTCTCACTGGTTTAAAATTATGGATTGATGTTTTTCTTATTGTTGTATTTTGATTGAATTTTATTTTGTGTTTTGATTCCAGGGGATTTATGGTCGGGATCAGAAGGGGGGGTTATTAAGATATGGCCTTGGGAAGATCTGGAAAGGGCCTTTTCATTTACCGCAGAAGAGAGGCATATGGCCTCACTGTCAGTGGAGAGGTCATATATTGATATAAGGAACCAAGTGACCATGAATGGATTCAGCAATGTATTGAATTCCGACGTTAGATACTTGCTTTCTGATAATTCTAGGGCTAAAGTCTGGAGTGCTGGGTTCCTGTCGTTCGCATTGTGGTATGTGTTTATTTGACTTTATTTTTGCTTGATAAGTAGCTAGAAGTATCTAATTATGATTTTTTCTAAGTTTGCTCTCTCATTGGTCTTACGGTAGTTTAGAAACTTCACTACGATGGTATGGTTTTTAAAATGTTGAATATGCTTTGAAACTGGTTTTAGAAGTTCTAGTCAAATACATAATGTCTTAAAAATGACATGGTTTGACACTTGTATACGGGAAAAATATTAACACTTGATCCGTAGAAAAAAACAAAGAATGAAAATAACGCATCATGTTTTGATCAATGTTTATCTTGATATGGTCTCTTTTTTCCAATATTAGAACTATAGCTTGAAAATTTCTGTCTGTGTTTATTCACAAGAAACTTACGGATCCTAGGGCTTGTGCATTATCTCATGGCATCGTTTTGGTGTCACACCCCTCTCCTAATTACTTTGGTAATGCATCTTAGTTAGTATCTTTAATTGTATTCACTTTAGAATTGTGCTTTTAGTTAGCTAAGTAAACCAACCTCTCTAATTGCTTCTTATTGTTACCTAAACAATTAAATTTCTCAACCAAACATGTATTTATAAGCATACGCACCCTGATGTCCAGTAAACAAACTTATATGACATCTTGTTGTCTTGCTGTCCAGTAAATAAACTAACATGACATCTTGTTGTCCTGTCTTGATCATTCACTTATATTTTACATCTTCATATGTAGCATATAGGTGGCCACAATTTCATTTAAAGAAAGCTTTACTCTTTTCACATATCATGTGCAGTTATATCAACACAATATTTGGGCTAAAACATAGCTTTTTAAAAGATCACATCATACTTCGATCTTTCACAATCACACGCTTATTTAGCAACTATCATATGAAGTTTCCATTGAAAACTAAGGTTATACATTTATATTCTGAAAATCCAGCAAACATTTAAAGAAATTCTTCATGCATAAAAGCATCTAAAACAATAGGATTTGTACGTACTTATCAATGTAATCACTCACCTTAAGCTTTAGCCCATTTTCCCTTACTTTCTTTCCTTTCCTTTTATAACCTCACAATCTATCTTTGGTTTGTTTCCTAACAATTCTATCGAATCTAAGCCCTAATACTTCACAATTTGTTCTTGGAATTTATGGTTTGGTAGTGTTAGTTTGTAGGATAGTGTTTAGCTCTCTCTTAGGTTCAAGAAATGGAAGAAAAAGATGTAGTTAGTCCTGAAAATTTTGAAGGAAAGCACATCTCTACCTTCCTTTTGACACCTCATAAGCATGGCATGCCAAAACTTGTCCTCTTTCACCTTCTTAATCATGCAAAACTTATCCTAATTCACCTAGTTAAGTTAGTAATTGCATTTTGAACCTTCTTTTCTTTAGTTCTTTGACTTTTGTCCCCTAATTTTCTCTAATCTTACATTATTCTAAAGAAACCATCAATTACAGTCAAATGCAAATTTTGGGGTGTTACAATTGGAACTTCGTCAGCCCTTTTGGCACCTTGTTCTCTATGTTCATGTTGGCTGTATGCAGTGTGAATGGAGAATGGCCTTGAGAGTAGCCAAATAGAATACAAATCTGAGGTGTTTCTACCAATGATAGAATTCAGAGAGTAAGATGAAATGATGTCGACTTTCTCAGTTCTCTGTAGAGACAGAGCTAGTATGAAGAATTTCTTTTTGCTGTGTAGCCAGGACCTTGTTCAGCTACCAAACTGAAACCCTACAGCAATCCTGAAATAATACATTCTCCTCGAATCCTTCTTCCTATCTGGAGTGGGATTTTGCATTTAGCTATGTTGTCATAAAACTTCAAATTGCATGGCTATCTGTTAACAAACTAGAATTGCTACATCTACTTCCTGAGGTGGGCATTGCTTGTCTTCTTTAAGTTCCAACTAATGATTCTTCAATCTTATTTTTGCATGTAACTTTGTCATTTCTGTGGTGTTTGCATTCTTATGCGAATAGAAGTGACAAATCAATTTACTTTAACAACTTAACAAAACTTCAATACCAAATAAGTGACTAGTTGCAGTGGTTGCTAGGTGTTGAGAATAGGATACCATGCAAGGGAGACATGGTGTCTTGTCAGCTAAAAGGCAGACAGAGAAGAGGCACACTGGATGTATTATTTTGACTCTTTTCTCATGATTCTGTTTCCTGATTTAGTAGGAACTGATGGTTTCACCCAGTCTTCATTGTGTTTTGGGGATCTTTCCTTTTTAGTTACTTTGGGTAGCACCGATTTAGTTGGATATGGGGACCTATGTCAGTTTCTTTCTTTGTTTATTTATTTTTGGGTTGGAGAGGAGTTGGATATTTTATTTTTCATTAAGATTTCTTATGTTTTACTAATTAAGGTTGAATTACGGGGAGACATCTATTTTGCAGGGATGCACACACTAGGGAGTTGCTGAAAATGTTCAATATAGATGGTCAGATTGAAAGACTGGACATGTTGTCAGGACAGGACTTAACCTTTGAAGATGATATCAAGATGAAAATTGTTGCTGGTTCAAAGAAAGAGAAAATGCAAACTTCATTCGGTTTCCTTCAGCGTTCACGTAATGCTATAATGGGAGCGGCTGATGCTGTTCGTCGAGTGGCTGTAAAAGGTGGATTTGGAGATGATAATAGGAGAACGGAAGCGCTAATTATAACAACAGATGGAATGATTTGGACTGGGTGTGCAAATGGCTCGCTTGTGCAATGGGATGGAAATGGCAATCGTTTGCAAGATTTCCAGTATCATCCTGTTGCTGTTCAGTGCTTGTGTACATTTGGTTTGCAAATATGGGTTGGTTATGCAAGTGGCACTGTTCAGGTGTTAGACCTTGAGGGTAATCTGCTTGGAGGATGGGTGGCTCACAGCAGTCAAGTAATAAAAATGGCTGTTGGGGGTAGCTATGTTTTTACTCTGGCTAATCATGGCGGTATACGTGGATGGAATGTCATGTCTCCAGGACCCCTTGACGGCATACTGCGTTCAGAGTTAGCTGGAAAAGAATTTTTGTATACAAGGATAGAGAATTTAAAAATATTGGCTGGTACATGGAATGTAGCACAAGGAAGAGCTTTGCAAGACTCACTTGTGTCCTGGTTAGGTTCTGCTGCTGGGGATGTTGACATTGTTGTTGTTGGGTTGCAAGAAGTTGAGATGGGTGCTGGTGTTCTTGCAATGTCTGCAGCTAAGGAAACTGTAAGACATCTCCATTATTAAACTTGGCTAGTATGTTATTAAAGAGTTTTTGTTTGCGTGGCCCTCAAAATTTTTTTCTGCGTGCTACTGAAGGGACCTTTTCTCTCCTAATCAATTTACAGAAATGACATTGAGAACTCTAATAGCTTGGTCGAGTTTTTTTGCTTTTTTGTTTTGTTTCAAGATATAATAAAACAGCTGTTGCAGGTGATATAATGATGGTGTTAAGTTGTTTTTATGGGTTGAATATCTTTGAAAAAGTTAATAATTTTAGTCTCAGCTTTAATAATAGTTGGAAACTTTGGAAAAGTACATGATGGAATGAATAAAATGCATTAATATGCTGGTTGGGCAATGAATAAAATGCATGACAGATGTTCACTGTGAACATGCTTTAGGATAGGGCAATGTGGGGTGATTTGCTAGGCGGCCATCACAATGAAAGTTGTCTATATTATTTTTGATATGCTGGTTGTAAATGACTTTTCCTCAAATAAATGAAAGCAAGGATAATTGGAATGAAAGCAATGCTGTTAAACTTCTTATATCAACATTCTCTTTTATGATTATGCTTATATTATAATTACCCTTGCTTTTCTTCTCTCACCTATTTTGCTGTCTCATGCTATTTTTTTTTTCCTTTCAACTGCAGGTTGGACTGGAGGGCAGTTCTGCTGGGCAATGGTGGCTGGATACGATTGGCAAAACATTGGATGAAGGGTCAACATTTGAACGTGCTGGTTCTAGGCAGCTAGCAGGCTTGCTGATTGCCATGTGGTCAGTATCTATGGATTATGATAAAAATATGAAATTAGGCCTTTAGTGTTTATCATCAATGGATGTTTGTATGGCTGGATAAAATTGATGATTTCATTGTTATAAATCATATTTCAAGTGAGTTCATCATGTTAGATCGGCATATCTGCATGTATAAAAGAAATGTGCTCGCTAGAAGGCTATTATTATAGGATTGGAATATGAGCCCTTTTCATTTTTCCTTTTTATGTTTACCCTTTTATTTCTTTGGGTTTATTTCTTTGGTTGTGGTGAAGGGTGTATGCAGTGAGGCTGCTTAATTTGGTCCTGAAATGGAATCCACATAATAACTTGATTCAATTTAATTGTATTGTCAGCCCTCTGTAACTTTATGTTCCAGTTCTAGCTTAGGCATGTGCAACTTTTCTATTAAATCTCATTCCTCTCAGCTCTTGATAGCTATCTTGGTTCTGATAATTGAATAATTGCATGGCAGGGTTAGAAATAATCTTAAAGCTCATGTCGGGGATGTTGATGCTGCTGCAGTTCCGTGCGGCTTTGGGCGTGCAATTGGTAATAAGGTATGCCTTTCCATGTTTTGCTTTCTACCAACTCTGCCCCTGCATTATTTTCAGGAACTGTCTTTGTCTTTGCCTGATGAAAGTTACCTGTTTAAATCTTAATAATTAAATTAAATACAACTTAATGTATAATTAGAAGTTTTAGTGGATCGACCTCCACTTACATTATTTTATTTTATTTTATCTCTTAACATTTTCAAAAAGAAATTGTTTGTAAGAATCACAAAACATCTGCATTGTAAAAAAGAATTCATGAATACAAAGAAAAATATAACCTCCTTTCTTATAATAATGTAAATGCACCCCACTTAATATAAAAATTATAAGTACTCGTTAGTATAAGAAAATAAATATGTCAACAAAACAAATCCCATGTGACAAAATAAAAGTAATAAATACAAAAAAATAAATAAATGAACAGATCGAGATCTTTCTCTAATCACGTGATTATAAACCATCGGAATACTCAAGAAAAGCTTGTTTTCTCAAATTCTCTCCAATCACCAATGACCATGGGACCTGCAAAACTGCAATGGATGACAATTAACATTGACAAGGAACATTATCTGTGAATGAGCTGGACATGTAGAGATAAACCATCACATTATTCAAGGAAGAAATTTTGATATATATAGCTACTAGTACGGCTGCTGAGGTTTTATAGTTTATAGGTTCTCTGTTAATACAGAATTAATGGCAGCATAACAGGCAACAACTACACAGTAGTGGAAATTACTCTGCTTCCCGTTCTCCATGTGTTCTATTACCATATCCCATGCCCAAATGATTGTTTATTCTTTCTGTGGAGCAATTACAGTTTTGCCTGTTCTGCCCGTGCATTATTTTCAGGAACTGTGTTTGTCTTTGCCTGATTAAAGTTACCTGTTTAAAGGGGGAAAAAAAATATTTTTTCACTTATCAATTGGATATCTTGGATTCAAGTTGTAACAACCTCACAAATCTTTTCTTTACACTGCTTTGCTTTTTATTAGCATGCCTTCTCGAACTATTCTTTTTATTGGTGTGGCTAATTGTTGACTGTGCAGGGTGCTGTTGGTTTGAGGATTAGGGTATATGACCGGGTAATGTGCTTCATTAATTGTCACTTTGCAGCACATTTAGAAGCAGTCAATCGTCGCAATGCTGATTTTGACCATGTATATCGGACAATGACCTTTGTCCGACCATCTAACTTCAATGCTGCAGCCGGTATGGTATCATACCTGCTCTTGTCTTGCTTGAGTGTCTGCTATTTATTTTGACTTGTTTATAGAACTGCATTGCCATTGCTCCTTTCTTTTGCAGCTGGCACTTCATCTGCAGTCCAAATTCCTCGTGGTGCCAACGTATGTATATGCATCTAATGATGAGCAGCTAGGTTGACTTTATGTTGCGTTCTATATATGTTTTCATTTACTTGGCATGCACGTTTAGGTTATGGGTGGTCACTCTCCCGAAGGAATACCCGAGTTATCAGAGGCAGACATGGTCATATTTCTTGGCGATTTTAATTATCGGCTTGATGGTATATCTTATGACGAAGCAAGGGATTTTGTGTCTCAGAGAAGCTTTGATTGGCTTAGAGAAAAGGACCAGCTCCGAACAGAAATGGGAGTTGGAAAAGTGTTCCAAGGAATGCGCGAAGCAGTTATTAGATTTCCTCCCACATACAAGTTTGAAAAGCACCAACCTGGTTTAGCAGGTATGCTTGCTGTACATTATGGAGATTTCTGGGTCAACTCACTTGGATTATTGAGGCAGGAATTGGTTGCTAATTGATCTCCTTTGGATGTTTCGTTAAGTATATGATTTGTGTAGGTAACCATGAGTAATAAATCAGATTGAGAACCCCTTGGGAGAGAGGGGGGTATCAATAGGCTACAGTATCTTTTTCCTCCTTTTATGTTATGGATAGTCAGAAGTTCCATAACTTTTAACTGCTGTAACTACCTGCAGGGTATGATTCAGGTGAAAAGAAGCGCATCCCTGCCTGGTGTGACAGGGTACTATATCGTGATAGCCGGTCAGCTCATGTATCTGAATGCTGCTTAGACTGCCCTGTTGTTTCTTTGATATCTCAGTAAGTTTTCTTGGTAAGGTTTTCTGATGTGTACAGGGAATAAAGATATACCTGCTAGAAGATAAATTTGCGTTGATTAACTAAGACTCATCCTTTGCCTAGACAATGTCTGCATTTACCCGAGCATTAGCTAGTTTGTCCACTTGCATCATAGGGAAATAATATCACTTTAGGGAAAAGTACATGCCCGGCCGCGTGCGTCCACATACACATGTCTATAACTTGCTATCTATTGTATAGGTATGATGCTTGCATGGATGTAACCGACAGTGATCACAAGCCTGTTCGTTGCATATTCAGTGTTGATATTGCTCGAGTTGATGAGTCTGTGAGGAGACAAGAGTTTGGAGACATTATGAAATCAAGTGTGGAAATTAGATGCATAATTGATAAACTAAGAAAGATTCCAGAAACTATTGTCAGCACAAACAACATAATCCTTCAAAACCAGGATACAACAATTTTGCGCATCACAAATAAATGTGGGCAAAATGATGCCTTGTTCGAAATTATTTGTGAAGGCCAGTCTATAATTGATGAGAATGGACAAGCATCAGATCATCATCCAAGAGGTTCCTATGGCTTTCCGCAATGGCTTGAGGTAAGTTCCCTGCTTCACAGAAAAATATACTCTAATAACTTTAATTGTTCCTTTTACCCGTTATTTGGGCCATTTTGCTGGATACCAGATCATATTGATCTTGATCTTTCAAAAAAAATAAGGGAGACCGTAAAAATGTCCACCTCGTTTATAAACAACAGAGCCTTGACCCCAAACTAATTGGGATCGGCTGGATGGATTCTGCTGTACCATTCCGTGCTATCATAAACCAAACCTGCCTATGAGGCTCAAAGGAGGAGCTTGTCCTCCTCAACATTGAATTTGAGTCTAATTTGTTTATAATGGATTGGTTATTGATCAGTGCCAGTGAAAATAAGGGGCGGTGCGGTAAAGATAAATCCAATTGCTTGCACACACAGCACTAATGACCATTCGATTTCACTTGATAAGCACGCCCTTATACCTATTATAGGTGATCAAGAGAACCGCTTTGAGCATTTCAAAATTTGTGCAATTTGAATCAGGTCACTCCAGCAGCTGGTATAATTAAACCAGGCCATATTGCCGAGGTGTCAATTCATCTTGAAGATTTCCCCACTTTGGAAGTCTTTCTTGATGGTGTCCCTCAAAATTCATGGTGTGAAGACACCAGAGACAAGGAAGCTATATTGGTGGTGAAAGTTCGTGGAACTTGCAACACAAATGAGACAAGAAACCACCGGATACGTGTGCGCCACTGCTGTTCATCGCAAACAGCACAACTTGACCCAAGACCTAATGGCTCGGAGCAAGTCCAAGGAAATCTTCTTCACCGGGCTGATTACCAACATCTTAGCAGTTCCTATGATGTGGTCAGCCACCTGCGTAACTTGCGGAGTCCATAAATGGAAATCATTTGCAGTTGTTGAATGGCAAAGCACCGACGAGTTGTTCTCCCTTCTCCATTTTTTACAATCTTCTTCGTGTAAATAACATAAGCCTTCTTGCTTTCATTGCTTTTACAAGTTGAGTGCTTGTAAATAGTTTTTTCTTTCAGTTTGATCCAATGCTAATTTTTTGTCTCTTCAGTTTTTGAGGCGAGTCTGAATATTTGCGTTGTTCTTCTTTTTAATTTAGTTCTCAATTGAAAAAGATCAATATGAGGCATCGTTCTTGAATAAATGATGCGTGGATCAATTTCAATGGGCCTGTAGTTTTACTTGCAAATCTAAAAGCGCTGGAGCTCCATATAATAATAAAATACCCATCTTGCTATTGGATTGATCTTCACATTCAGGGAGAACCATCTCTTCTGAAAAAGATACAGAAAATAAGTTTTATTTATTTATTTTTTCCCCAGATAATGCCACGGCAAACCACACACATATATGCAAGCATATTTGATGAGATCATCCAATTCATTCTTGTCTACAACCCCATCATGGTAGGCATCGGCATGGTGGAGCCCACAGGAGGTTCTAAAGGCAGGGATCTCTGCACCCAGACGACTGAAGGCTTACTTTAGCTCTTTCTTGCTGAGAAGACCGTCCTTGTTGATATCGGACACCATGAAAATTGTCCTCAACTGCTCTTTAGTTGGCTGAGAAACAGGTAGTTTAGGCTCGCGTGATTTGCATTTCTTGACTTCAAACCCCATGGTCCCGATGGAATAATAAGAGATTAACTTAATTTGAACGTACAAGATGTTTTCACGCTACGATTTTTGCAAGTTAATTTGAAAGAAAGGCTTTCACACACGCACACACACGCACACACGTACGTCTCGAGTAATCAATCAATCAATTCAATAGTACAGTCCATGCACACCGACTTATCTCCATGCAATATTCCATATAAAAAAATGCTCTACTTTACACAAATAATTAATGCGTGCAACTTTACAGATATGTTCTGATCTTTGATCCTGTTATTCTGGACCACATATACGCTTCTATATATTTCCCTATTCCTGTTCATGTCTCAACCTATGGGAGAGATGCAAGCTTAAGATTAGTTAATTAGAGGAAATAAGTGAAGATGAGTCCGAAGCTTTGAACTCAGCTAATGAGGAAGCAAAAGTTATTGAAAGCAGAGGTTCCGGCGTAAAAAAATTGTAGTGAGTTTCAAAATAAAAAAAATCAAATAAAAACCATAGAGATCATACATAATTCTTAGAGATATAAAAAACATACAATATAAGAAATAAGTCTTAAAGAAGTTAAGGTTATTGAAAGCAAAGGTCCATCACCTCAGGCCTGCCACCAGAAATAGCAGTTTTAATGTGAGAAATGGAGAGGGAGAGGAGAGGAGAGGAGAGAGATATTAGCATACCTGATAGTGGCACCAATGATGAAAATACCAGGCCGCTGATCTGAACCATCCAACTCTACAAGCAACTGCCATTACAAGCATTACATTCAATCCATACAAACAGGAAACGAGTTGATATATATCGAGTAGAGAAAAACGCATGTTTCATTCAGGAAATGTTATTGCAGGTTGTTGACCTAGTTTAAAAGCCGCTCGACAACCCACCCCCTTCTTTTCCACGAGTTGTCGTAAAAGCATCCACCTACATAAAACAAAATGAATTAATTGGTGATGCGTGTAAACTGGTCCAAACATCCATATTAATTTAAAAAAAAAAAAATCAATTGCAAAGTACAACAAACTTAATGGATCTCAGATTACCCAGAAGAACACGATGTTCAGAAAGCCTCATCAGCGAGAAAACCCATTATGAGTACTTTAGAGGTCATTAAATTTTAATCTCACAAATTAAAGTCAAATAGATCAATTAAAGAGGAAAGAATAATACAAACATGGGGTACTTTGGAATTTCCAATGAACACAAAATTCTGAGTTCAGTACTAGAGTAAGGAAAATGCCAAATATTTCAATCTTCTATCTTTCCAATATAGATATCCATCATATCAAATTAAATAACAACTGATGAATTTAACAAAGATAGCAGAGCCACAAACCTAATCAAAGAAGATTTTGCATGGCAAGCATGCTCTTGCACGACAGAACAATGTCCGAACTGTCAGGTTGGTTGTCATTTTTATGTAAGGCACCAACCATTCACCATTAATTATTGGTAGCCATCATTATTGAATGAGTTAGAGTTGGTGGCCACCAATATTGACAACAAACCAAGAATAGCCTCTATAAATACCTATAAATAGAAGCATATGTTAGAGAGTAAATTAGGAAGAGTTTTGTGAGAATGTGAAGAGAGTAGAAAGAGCTGCAATGGCAACAGCCTTATAGCCATTGCAGCAACTGCAAATGCAGCAAAGAGAGGGCTATGAGTAGAGTAGAGTGAAGTTATCATTCTCCTCCATGTATTTGTTTTTATATTCTTTCTCTAATCTTTAATAATATAGACTCTCTCCCGTGGATGTAGGCTATTTGCCGAACCACATTAAATATTGTGTCAGTGTACTTGGCCTCTTATGAGCAAGTATCAGAACATCACCGGTCGGAATTCCCAACACGAACTGCCAGTTCACTTTCTCCAACATGCTTATTCAGAAGTTCAAGATCCTAACAAATTATATGGCATTGGTCATCATTAATGCTTTCATTGCTTTTACAAGTTGAGCGCTTGTAAATAATTTTTTCTTTCAGTTTGATTCATTGCCAATTTTTGTATGTCTTCGGTTTTTACTTTTTAGGCGAGTCTGAATACTGAATATAAATTACAATTTCTAGGAACTGATTTGTCAATTACAAATATACAGAAAATTAATTTTTCAATTTATTCATTTTTTTCCTAAGATATATGGTTTGTTTGGCTCAACAGCAATGGTAGGCAATTAGGCATTATCCCTCCTCATTTAATTTGGTTATGATTTATGAAAAGCTGTAAATTTCTTATAACTTTCTTAGTTTAGATGTGGAAACATCTTTGAATGGATTGGAAGAATGGAGTAAAAAACTAGTTTAAAAATACAATTGGTTGTAATTAGAAAAAAAGAGGGTCGAAGAACACTTTGATTGCTTTTAATTCATCTAGCATGTTTTGAATATTTGAGAGAAATAATCACTTCATTAACAAGAACACTTATTCTTTTAAGTCAAATATCCGTGTACATTTCATAATTTTATGTAAGCATAGAGATATTTCAGCTGTTGAATTGCATGGAGAGGAAACGAATAGATGAATATTTGCATTTTTTTTCTTCTTAACTTAGTTCTCAATTGAAAAGGATCAATATGACGCATCGTTCTTGAATAAATGATGCGTGGATCAAGTCAATGGGCCTGCAGTTTACTTCCTGCAAAGGTAAGAGTGCCGGAGCTCCAGGTTCAAAATATATAATAATAAAATACCCATCCTGCTATTGGATTGATCTTCAATCACATAGAGGGAGAACCATCTCTTCTAAAAAAGACACAGAGAATAAGTTTTTATTTCCCCAATTGATGCCCCGGCAAACCACACACACATATGGAATTGCATGCACAGGGGCACAACCTTGCTTAATTACATTTTAAAGCTCTAAGTAACCTTGTACCCAAGACGATAAGCATATTTGATGAGATCATCCAACTCATCCATGTCTACAACCCCATCGTGGTTGGCATCGGCATGGTGGAGCCCACGGGCGGCTCTAAAGGCAGGGATAAGTGCACCTAGACGACGGAAGGCTCGCTTTAGCTCTTTCTTGCTGAGAACACCGTCCTTATTGATATCGCACTCCATGAAAATTGCCCTCAACTGCTTTTCAGTGCTTGTCGGAGGAACATGTGATTCAGGGCCTCCAGGCTGAAAAACAGGTGTCTCACAAGTCACGATTCCTTTACGTTTGTCGACAATAACAAACCCCATGGCCCCGATGGAATAATAAGAAATTAGCTTAATTTGAACGTAAGAGATGTTTTCACGCTACGATTTTTGCACGTTTGAATGCAAGGCTTCTATATTTATATGGCTGGAGTACTCAATCAATCAATCAATTCAATAGTACAGTCCATGCACACCGACTTATCTTTATGCAATATTCCATATAAAAAAATGCTCTACTTTACACAAAAAAATAAAATGCGTGCAGCTTAACGGATATGTTCTAATCTTGCTTATCCTTGATCCTTTTATTTTGGACCACACATGCACTTCTATATATTTCCCTATTCCTGTTCATGTCTAAACCTACGGGAGAGGTGCAAGCCTAAGACCTACAATTAGTTAATTAGAGGAAATAAGTTAAGACGAGTCCGAAACTTTGAACTCAGCTAATGAGTAAGTTAAGGTTATTGGAAGCAAACCTTAAGGGTGTAGCTTTTAATGGATAAGTTTTGAGTTTGTTATTTAGAGATTATTGGTTTGAGTTTTATAAATTTTAGAGCCATTAAAAGTTTATATGATTATTAATTTCAAGGTATATGAAATTATTTTAGTTTATATGATTATTAATTTCAAGGTATGTGAAATTATTTTAGGCACATCTAAGTTAACTTGAACATCTATATTAATTAAAAAAATATTATTGAGAACAAAGATCCCAACGTAAAAGAATTATAATGAGTTTCAAAACAAAAAAAAATCAAATAAAAACCATAGAGATCATACATAATTCATAAAGATATAAAAAGCATACTTTATAAGAAATAAATCCTAATACTTTATAAGAAATAAATCTTAAAGAATTTCAAAATTATATTATATTAAAGGAGATCAGTGTTTCATTGTACACTAAGACATATACCATCATGGATTGGAACAGTATAATGATGCAATTGTCATCACCAAAGAAACTTATTAGGCATACATTTGGAGGTGGGATTTTTTTTTTTTTTTTTTCTTTTCATGAGATAAATTTGATATTGAAAGGATGATTGCGAATAAAATTACCTGTTTGAGTTTTTTTTGCTACAGTATAGATATTGACAAAATTTTAACTTTTAAGTTGGGGTTTTTTTTGTCTTTTCAAGAAAAATAAATAGTGAAAATATATCCATACCTTAGAAAAAAGAGAAAATATAAGTTTGTGTTGTGAGACATCACCGTCTTTTTATTTTATTGAAATAGTTCAAATATGAAACTATCATTGGGTTTCAACAAAAATAAGATTGCATGTAAGATTATTTTTGTTATTTTCGTATGGTTGTCATACCCAAGTGCCTTAGATCAATAACAGGTGTCAAGACATGGCATGACTGCCAGATCTCAAACACTAGGAATGACATGGCTGCTAGACATATGACACTAGGGTTAGGCTTGTCTATGAGATCCTAGACGCTCAGGTCTAGCAAAGCAGTCACCCTAAAGACTCGGGTCAGGCATAACAGCCAGACCCTGACACTTTAGATGTGGAAAGACTGACAAACTTAGGTATCATGGGTATGGCAGGGTATCAGACCCATCTTAATGAGGTATGACAGGGGATGCCATACCAAAAAAGTTTATTCTAGCACCAACAAACCCAAGTTACTTGGGTTTGGAAGGAGATGTCATACCTATGGAGTGAGTCTTATTATTATTATTATTAAGTTTGAAAAAAATGTTATTACTATTGAAGAAAAACTATAGATTTGATTTAAAAGATAAAATTAAAAACTATAAGAACTTGGGTTAGACATGTTTAATATTATTATTAATAAATTTTTTAAAAAATTATTACTATTGAAAAAAATCAAAGATTTGATTTGAAGGGTAAAATTAAAAATTATTGTTGTTATTGTTGTTCTTTTCATTGTTGTTAATATTATTTATATAATTATTAATAAATTTGAAAAAAATTATTACTATTAAAAAAAATAATAAAGTCACACCTGAGTTTGACATGACCACACTCTAGAAATTAAAGGGGTGCCATACCCAAATTACTTGAGTCTGAAAAAGGATACTATATCCAAGATATTTGGATTTGACACCTACATACCGAAATAACTTGGGTTTAATAAAGACATCGATCTAAATTGGATCTAGAAAATGATTCTAAACTCAAGGAATTTGGGTGTTTGAAAAAGGATGCTATATTCAAGAATTGTGTCTTATTATTCTTATTCTTATTATTTTTTTTTATTTATATTTTTCTTTTCTTTTTTTTTTTTATTATTATTTTTAAATTTGGGTCTGTCACGACCACATCCTAAAAATTTGGATATAATATTTTATTTAAATTCGAGATTTTTAGATTTAATATGGCTTTTAAATTTAAAAAGTTTAAAATATTTTTTATATTTTTTTAAGAATCTATATTAACGAGGCAATATAATAATTTTATAACTAAAAAGTTAACATTCTCAAAGTTGGTGGAGCACCCTTGATAACTACGCGGAATTTTCGACTGAATTTTCTCTCTCTTTTCATGAACTTACATTTGCCACCGAATCTTGCAAGTGCTGCGGTCACAAGTCAAGATCTAAAGATCAGTTCTCTTTCTGCCCATCGACCGCGCTGCCACCAAACGTTCACCCTAGCCGCTTAACGTCGTCACCGCCACTTCCTCCACGAATATTTTGATAGTTTCTTCATTTCCCTCTATCCCGCCTTCAATTGTTAGTGAAAATTGATGTATATCTAAGTCTCTACGGAAAGAGATCAACTGACACTGTTCTTGAATAAATGATGCATAACCAATGGGGCTGTGGTGTTATTCCTGCAAAAACAAAAGGGCTGCGCCCAGGTTCAAGTTAAATATTCTAATCGAAGAAAGAAGAGGAAGACCCCTTTCTTCTTTTCAAAAACAACAGAAAAGAAGATTTCTTCTTCTTCTTTTTACTTTTGATAATCCCATTTTATATTTTTATGGATAGAGAAAAATAATCTTATTCCATATCTTGATTTAATAACAAGTAAAATTATGTAGAATTATTTTTCATGCTATAAAACAATCACAGTTAGCTTACAAAAACTATATAGAACAACGTTTGTCATTGACACATCTCTTAGGGAAGTTTGATTGCTTACACAGATATGCTGGTGACGATTGGGTGATCCGAAAAATCCTTTTGTCCAGTGAGGAGCTTGACAAGTTCCGAGGAGGGCATACTAAATTAGTTAAACCACATACCCATGTATGCTGAGAACGTCCTAGAGAGGGTTATGATAAATTGAATGTGGATGGCAGCTGCCTTGGAAATCCTGGTAACGTTAATGGCTCTTGGTTGGTGGGGTTTTCGGGCTTCTCCGGTGTTGGTTCAAATCTCTCAGGGGAGCTGCAGGCTATTAAACATGGATTGCAACCCGCTTGGGATAGAGGCTACAGAAACATATACTCTGTAACTCTGTAGCTTTAAGCGTGTTAGCGCGGTGTCTCAATTGTTGGCGTCGCTCTTGATGCTAAAGGATCATCCTTGTGGGGTTACAAAGCCGAAGGCAACAATTGTCCTGCTGGAGCTACGGTATCCTATACAATGTTGCTTAATTTAATATCCAGTGTAGCGACTTAGGATCTGCTCCATCTTAAGCCGGATTTGACAACTATGGTGATAGCTGCTCGTGATAGTCCAAACACAGATGAAATCCATATAAAAAAGTATACATGTTTAATGATGGTGAATTCTTCGATTAAGACGGGGGATGATTGTATCTCAATTGGATCTCAGACTAAGAACTTGTGGATCGAAGAGGTTATATATGATATTAGACATGGTATTATTAGGTGAGAAATAATGTAATTAGAGCCTGCAATCCATTCGATTAATTTTCTTATATACATATTATATATCAAGATAATTAACATTAGGGACAATAATTGTGGGTACGTTGTGTTTTAGTATTGGAAGCTCAGGGAAGGGAGCTGGAAGAGCCAAGAGTGCAGAATGTGACAATTATCAGGACAATTTCTGCCGATACTCGAAATGAACCAGGAAACTGGATTGGACAAGTCCAAACGCCATGGATCCCAAAAGATAAGGAAATAAGAAAAGATGTACATCCCATTC
Organism: Populus euphratica; assembly: GCF_000495115.2. Taxonomy (NCBI): domain Eukaryota; kingdom Viridiplantae; phylum Streptophyta; class Magnoliopsida; order Malpighiales; family Salicaceae; genus Populus; species Populus euphratica. Next base: position 2,518,880 of record NW_011499845.1, on the reverse strand, counting down.
CGAATCATCACAGGCCATAGGGTCCTCTTAGCACCACTAGTTGGTCCAAATTTCGGGCGGACCGTCCATCTCCAGTGATCAACCCACACAAATACTAACTAGCAACATGCTTATTAATAATTAATTTCTTCTTTTTGCAAGCGTGGAAAAGATTTGTATAATAAAACACTTTACTTGTTTATTGCAAGAATTCGAGACCTTGATTTTCAAAATTCTTAAATCCATCCTCTTGTCCGTGGCCAGCTATGCTTCCACATAATAGCTTTGTTAAGTTGTCAATTATTTGATTTCCAGACTATGTGGATTCACAACACAACATCTTGATTTGTTGAAATATTAAGAATATGTTTTTTTTCCTATGATATTCAGGTTGTGGGTTCAATGAACTACTTTTTTGGAATAAAAATATATCAATGAAGTTCGGGTATCTTTATTTCACAAAAAAAATATATGATTGATATTTTTAATAAAATTCAAGCTATAATCATATAAAAAAGTAGCAATTTCAGTTGCACAAGATTAGAAAATTTTCAAAAAAAATGATGAGAAACTTGAGGAACTCTCTGCATATAAAAGCTTAGTAGGTAACCTATCATACTTGACATCAATCAGACCTGACTTGATGTTTCTAGCTGATTTGCTTTCAAGATTCATGAGTTCTCTTAGTAATGTTCATAAAAGAATTGCTAACAAGGAACTGAAATATATCAGAGGTATAATAAATCTTTGCATCTGGTATTTAAAGATAAAGAGTTAAACTAGATGGCTATGTTGACAGTAATTGAACATGTAGTGTTGTTGATATGAACAACATTTTAAGTTATGTATTTACAATTGGTTCAGACACTATTTATGAGAATGCAAAAAAACAAAAACTTATGACACGATTTACTATAGATACTGAGTATACCTTACTAGCTGCTGCTACAAATCAAGCAATATGATTAAATAAATTGTTTGTTGATCTAGGCTAATAACAAAGCTCATCAACTGGGCTTTACCGTGATAACAAATCAGTTATTGCCATTGCTCAAAATCTTGTTTAACATGACAGGACCAAGCACATCAATACAAAATTTCACTTCATAAGAGAAGCTGAAAAGAATTCACTTGTCAAGTTGCATTACTGTTGACCTGTCGCACAACTTCTTGATATAATGAGTAAGGCACTTCCTAATTCAATGTTGGAATTTATAAGGATGAAACTTGGTTTGTTTAAAAAACTGATTTAAAAACCAAATTCAATCAAAAACTAAAAATAAATCTAAAATCAGATTTATTTTTTCACAAACTTTTAAGGTACAAAAATATCTAATATCATCTACTTACATCTAATGGAATAATTTGATACAAAAATCATGTTTTTGATGACCTAAATTAGTATCAATGACAAGTTTTTATCTCTATCACTCAAATCCAGTAACCTCTCTCCCTTCTCTTTCTCAAGCAAGAAAAAAAACAAAAATAAATCTCTCCATTAAAATAGAATTGGAGTAATTTAAGGGATCATAATTATATAATTTAAATGATTATTTAAATTGAAAGATAAAAATAAATGTTTTTTAAATTTAAAGTACGTTACTTATATTTACCTACCTATATTTATCGTGTTTTTTATTTGAATCCTTTTTTTTTATTAATTTCATCTTTAATTTAAAATCAGTTGCTTCTTGATGCTCTGAAAACAAAGTTTGATGATTAACTGAATTTGTTTTTTCCACCGTTACAAATATACTGTGAAAATCCCGCATGTTTTAATATATAAATAATGAATGATGCGTGGATCAATGTCAATGGGCAATGGGCCTGTAGTTCTCCAAAGGTAAAAGGGCTGGAGCTCCATATAATAATAAAATACCCATCCTGCTATTGGATTGATCTTTAATCACATACAGGAGAACCATCTCTTCTAAAAAAGACACAGAAAATAAGTTTTATTTATTTATTTTTTCCCCAATTGATGCCACGGCAAAGCACACACATATATGCAATCGCATGCACAGTGGCACAACCTTGCTTAATTACATTTTAAAGCTCTAAGTAACCTTGTACCCAAGACGATAAGCATATTTGATGAGATCATCCAACTCCTCCTTGTCTACAACCCCATCGTGGTTGGCATCGGCATGGTGGAGCCCACGGGCGGCTCTAAAGGCTGGGATAACCGCACCCAGACGACGGAAGGCTTGCTTTAGCTCTTTCTTGCTGAGAACACCGTCCTTATTGATATCGGACTCCATGAAAATTGCCCTCAACTGCTCTTCAGTTAGCTGAGAAACAGGTAGTTTAGGCTCGCGTGGTTTATATTTCTTGACTTCAAACCCCATGGTCCTGATGGAATAATAAGAGATTAGCTTAGTTTGAATGTAAGAGATGTTTTCACGCTACGATTTTTGCAAGTTAATCTGAAAGCAAGGCTTATATATATATATATATATCTCGAGTAATCAATCACTCAATTCAATAGCATAGCACAGTCCATGCACACCGACTTATCTCCATGCAATATTCCATTTAAAAAAATGCTCTGCTTTAGACAAATAATTATTGCGTGAAGCTTTATAGAAATGTTCTGATCTTGCTTGTCTTTGATCCTTCTATTTTGGACCACATATACACTTCTATATATTTCCCTATTCCTGTTCATGTCTAAGTCTATGAGAGAGATGCAAGCTTAAGACCTACAATTAGTTAATTGGAGCAAATAAGTGAAGACGAGTCCGAAACTTTGAACTCAGCTAATGAGGACGCGGTGGAAATATATATACATATCATTTGCTAATTAATCCGAATTTGATCATATCTATCCTTAAAACCTCTTCAAGTTACAACATCAACGAATTAAACCCTTCAAGTACTTCCATAAGTTCTCATTACTATTAACACAATCATTACTATTAACACAATCGTTACAATTAATCAATCATCTCCCTCTTTTTGTGTCCCGAGAGCAAAGAACATGGCTAAGTTGTGTCTTCATTCTCTGCTGTTTGACCTTTTCTTGATCCTCGTAAGTTCACATATTAAAATACCACCGAAACAAGTTATAATGTGCTAAATAATGGTGCCAAACCAAACGGCTAACGGACTACACACAAGGCTTCCTTGATGCTTGTACTGCTGCATGTGGCTCTACAATTCAACAATGATTTGCATACCTAAAGAAAGGTATTTGCTTGGCTCTGTGTCCTTTGAAGGTCATAACTACACAAGTCCTGATATTACTTTAAGGATTGATGGCACCAGATTGCTCATGAGGATTGTCGCATAGTTGGTCAAGCCAATGATTGGCTTAATTAGCTCTTGATGCTAAAGGATCATCCATGTGGCGTTGCAAAGCCAAATGCAACAATTGTCCTGCTGGAGCTACGGCATTCTATTTGCTTAATCTAGTATATATCCAGTCTAAGTAAGCACTTGTAACTCGGGATTCGATTCCTTCACCGGTTTAATTTCAAGCTGGATTTGATAACTACGGTGATAGCTGCTGCCCATACTCCAAATATAGATGGAATCCATATCCAAAAATCTACATGTTTTGTGTTTGTGAATTCTTTGATTAAGTGTGGATCAAAGGGGTTATATGTGGTGTTAGATATGGTATTATTAGGTGGGAAATAATGTTATTAGATCTGCAATCCATTCTATTAATTTTAATAATGTAATTAGATCTGCAATCCATTCTATTAATTTTCTATAATTAACATTAGGGACAACAATTGAAGGATGTGACAGTTATCAGGACAATTTTTGTCAACACTCGAAATGGACTAGGAAATTGGGTTAGACAAGTCCAAACACCGTAAAGCCTAGAAAATGAATTGTTTTTTTAAAAAAGATGTACATCCTCTCCCGAATCAGCAGTTGATCCAAATATAACCCACATAAATATTCATTAGCAGCATGCTCATTAATAATTAACTTCTTTTTGCAAGCGTGGACAAGATTTGTCTGATGAAACATGCTTCCACATAATAGCTTTGTTACATTGTAAATTATTTGATTTACAGACAATCTGTTTTCGCAACATCTTGATTTATTGAAATGTTAAGAATCTGTTTTTTTTTTTTTCTCCCTTATATATATATTCAGCCCGGGGGTTCAATTGATGGAGATGTTGAGAGAAGAAGATTAGTTTGCTTGAATTTCACAAAGGGTACTATGAACTGGATTTGTTATATTTTCATGAAATATCACATTGGGAGACATGATTCACCGACTGCATTTCACGAAGTTAATTCATGTTTCCTCAGACTATCAGATGAGGTTGTGAGAAGATTTAGACAGAAAATAAGGAATTAATTTTTTGTTTAGGTGCTTTTGAACATCTCGTGGCTGTAGTTTAGTGGTAAGAATTCCACGTTGTGGCCGTGGAGACCTGGGCTCGAATCCCAGCAGCCACATCCAGTTCAAAATCGAGTTTTTCTATTGTTAATTTGGACCGTGTGAATTATATTTTTTGTAATTAATGGTGTAATGAAAAATAATTTTTTAAAATTTATTGAAATAATAAAAAAATTGAAGGGGGTAAAATTTAAAAAATATTAATTTATAATTTATTTTAAATAAAATAAAGGTTGAAAGATGATAAATTTAAATAAATTATAATTTTATAAATTATTTTAAATAAAATAAATAATAATTAAAAAAATAAAGATCAAATCTGGTAAATTAAATAAATTTAATAAATAAAAAAATTATAATAAAAGTACAAAAACTAAAATTGATATAAACATTAAATTTTAAAAGATAAAATAAAAAAAATAAAAAATATAACAATAAAAAGATTCAGAACCAGATTCAATATAATCAATAAATAATAAGATAATTTTTAATTTTTTAAAAACCTTTGAAAAATTTTCAATCTAAAATAAAAAGAAAATAATTTTTTAAAAATCAAGCTAATTTTTTTTATTGAAAAATAGTTTTCATTAATTATTCTTGCTAATGACAAATAAGAAATAATTGAGAAGAATCCAGCAATATGATATTCTTCTCTCACGTCATGTGAGTCTTCTTGGTACGCTTATATTCTTACTTGCTTAACACATAATTAACTATAATAATCTTGATATTCATACCGCCATTTAATGAATATATTATTATTTTTTAGTAAATATACATTTATATACTTATTTATGATATTATCGATAAATAAACAATTCAATTGATAAAAAAATAATTTAATACATTTAATTCTGAAAATTGAAAAATAAAGAGGCAGACCGCCAACCATTAACAAGGAAAAAAATAGATAAAGAAAAACATGAAAGGAAAGAGAAAAGGATTTGTAGTTTGTTTATAAAATCAATTGACCCGCCACAAACAACAGAGGTGTAGTCAACGCCACCTCTCCAATACCAGAACGTAGAGGACCAAGTAATAAAAATTCTTGGCAAACCAAGGCTTGGCCTAGCGGTGGAAGGGGCTTGTCTCCTTCCACTGCACCTGGGTTCGAGCCTTGGCGTGCACGCCTGTCACCCCCGCGGTGCCTTACATGCCTACTGGGTTTGCAGGGTATTCAGTGGGCTGTGGAGATTAGTCGTGGTGCGCGCAAGCTGGCCCGGACACCCCACGTAAAATAAAAAAAAAAGTAATAAAAATTCTTGTGGACTAATTGTTATTTAATAATCAATATCATAACCACGTCATAAAATAAAATAAAATAAAATAATTAATTTTATTATAAAAATATCAAGTTCCTGTCCTAATCAGAAAATGTTGGTTGATGGTGGCACATAAATTGTATAGTTAAAATACTGCTGTTTCTTTTTCAGTAAAAACGGCGTTTTATGATTTCTTGAGATTTTATTTTTTATTTGAAATTAATTTTTTATATTAATATAAAAATAATTTAGAAAACAAAAAAAAATTATTTTCATATATTCTCGTTACTTTAATTATAAAATATTTTTTTAAGATCTTGATTAAAAATAAACTATAATTTATTACTCTTATTGAACCTTTTTTAAATCATAATTGTAAAAGCCTGTTATAATATTATAATACTATTATTATTATTATTTAAAATATTTTTTATTTTAACATACATCAAATTAGTATTTTTTTTAATACATAATATCAAAACAATAAAAAAAAATAAAGCAATTAAATGCCATCGGGTTATCATCGGCGTGAACATGAAAAGGGTGGCCCAAGAGTCAACCTGTGCTCAGTGGGAACCCAGCAAAGAAAATTGTTGTGAGATTAATGAATGTGAAAATGAAACGAATGGCTTAACTGAAGGAGAAAGACTCAGTGAACACAAAAATTGCCTGATCAGAGGGAGTTCACAGCTTCACATTAACACATGCCATTGTTTTTGCGTGACTTAGAGGAGAGATCATGACCAACCCGTCATGCGAGCAAGCAATCAACAAAAGAAACTATGGTTTTGTTATGTTATGTATATATGATGTTCTCTTTCCAAGTCAAACAGTCAATTCATTACTAGTAGTGTAATCAGACCACACAGTTTCCACAGACCACATTTTTTTTTCTTTTCTTTTCCTTTTTTTTCCCTTTAATTCTTACACAAATGTTCTTGTGTCATGGGGTTGCTGAGAAAAGTCGGAAAGCAAGAGAAGACTTGCGCACAAGAGAAAGTCTTCCATGAAAGAAAAACACGGTGTTTCCTGCCACTTTCTTTTGTTCAAATCAACTCAATCCTACCCCTTCTCTACGTTTTAAGTGCAATAATAGTGCCTCTTCTCTTCATTTATATTCTCATTTTTCTTGCATTTCTGTCGCAGTATGGTGACTACTTCTATGCTTCACACTTCCATTTCGTCGTCGTCGTCATCTGGGTATGTCTCAAATCTTGTTTTCCTTCAGTGCGTCGCTGGGATAAATGAATTTGGGGTTTTAGTTGGTTTGTTTAAGTCTTGAGGTTGTTTATTTATTGACTTGTTGTTTTTTAAAGTTCCATATTGTTCTGGTAGATTACGAGTTGAACTGGATTTTTTTTTTGTTTGGTTTAAGAATTTGACTTTCTTTCTTGGGTTTATGCAGATAAGGTTTAACTCTTGTGGATTGAGTGTTTTCTTTAGTGGTCCAATTTAGTGAAAACCCTTCTCTTTGTAGATTTTCTTAATGGATTTTAGATAGAAAGTTTGAGGATTTGTTCTTGTTGTTCTTTTCCTTGCTAATGGCATTGAGTGAGAAAAATCCTATGGTTGCTGCCCATATTTTGGTTTGGATGGTTTCAGTGTTGCTGAGCAGTAGAGTAAGTTTGATTGATGCTACTGCTACTGATATAGAGTGCTTGAAATCCATCAAAGACTCTCTTGTCGACCCTTACAACTACTTGAACACTACATGGGATTTCAACAACAATACTGAAGGCTTCTTATGTAGATTTATGGGTGTTGAATGCTGGCACCCAGATGAGAACAGGGTTCTAAACATCCGCCTTTCAGACTTGAGTCTTAAAGGCCAGTTCCCCCTCGGCATCCAGAAGTGCACAAGCTTGACTGGCTTGGATCTTTCGCGCAACAAGCTATTCGGCTCTATCCCTGCTAATATATCAAAGTTACTTCCGTATGTTACAACCCTTGATCTCTCATTCAACAATTTTTCAGGTGGAATTCCACTTGATCTTGCAAATTGTAGTTTCTTGAATGATCTCAAACTTGACAACAACCGGCTAACAGGCAACATTCCACTGGAATTTGGCCTGCTTGATCGGATCAAGATATTTAGTGTTACCAACAATCTTCTATCAGGGCCGATCCCCACATTTATCCATAGTAACATCCCTGTTGATAGCTTTGCAAATAATCTGGACCTCTGTGGAAAGCCATTGAAACTCTGTCCAGGAGTCCAGGGGAAATCCCATGTTGGGGTAATTGCTGCAGCAGCCGCAGGTGGGGTAACATTTACATCAATTATCTGTGGTATCTTTCTGTACTATTTGTCTCGGGGAGTAGCTAAGAGGAAGGCAGATGATCCTGAAGGTAACAGATGGGCAAAGAGCATTAAGGGAACCAAAGGCATCAAGGCAAGTTATCTAACTTATCTTGTTAATTGGGTATAATGTAGTTTGGCTGGCATAGGAATTGAATTTCTGTTCTTTTTTCTGGTTATGTTAACTTATCAATGATAGCATTTTTCATTTGAAACAACAAAATATCTAACAGCAAGCTTTCTGTTACCAATAGGTTTCAATGTTTGAGAAGTCGGTTTCAAAAATGAGATTGAGTGATCTCATGAAGGCAACTGACGACTTCAGCAATAACAACATCATTGGAGCAGGAAGAACAGGACCAATGTACAAGGCAGTGTTTTCAGAAGGTTGCTTCCTTATGGTTAAGAGATTGCAAGACTCTCAGCGTTTGGAGAAAGAGTTTGTATCTGAGATGAACACACTGGGGAATGTAAAACACCGTAATTTAGTCCCGCTTCTGGGTTTTTGTGTGGCAAAGAAGGAGAGATTTTTGGTGTATAAATTCGTGGAAAATGGGACCCTTTATGATAAATTGCATCCACTGGAGCCAGAGATCAGAAACATGGATTGGCCCCTAAGGCTCAAAATTGCAATTGGAACAGCTAGAGGTTTGGCATGGCTTCATCATAACTGCAATCCACGAATTATCCACAGGAACATAAGCTCCAAGTGCATACTCTTGGATGGCGATTTTGAGCCGAAGTTATCTGATTTTGGCCTTGCTAGACTCATGAACCCAATCGACACCCATTTGAGCACTTTTGTCAATGGGGAGTTTGGGGACTTGGGTTATGTTGCTCCTGAATATCTACGGACCCTTGTTGCAACACCAAAAGGGGATGTTTATAGCTTTGGTGTAGTTCTCCTGGAGTTAATTACTGGTGAAAAACCCACTCATGTTGCTACTGCCCCTGAAAGCTTCAAGGGAAGTTTAGTGGAGTGGATCAGACAACTGTCAGATGGTCCTCTTCTTCATACTGCCGTTGACAAACCTTTGCCTGGAAATGGTTACGATCATGAACTCAACCAATTTCTTAAAGTTGCTTGCAACTGTGTGGTTGAGAATGCAAAGGAGAGACCAACAATGTTTGAGGTTCATCAGCTCCTCAGGGCTATTGGGGAGAGATATCATTTCACAACTGATGATGATATTATGTTGCCATCTGATACAGGTTACACTGCTTTCCCAGATGAACTAATCGTTGCCACCGAAGTAACAAAGGAAGTTGAATGAAGAACAAAGGTGTTGAGCTTGATAGATAAGAGTTTGAGGCCGTAGATTCGCACCCGCCCAAATATATTCTACGCTATAGCTTTAATTATATAGCATAGTGTGAATTTTGTTTCCATGTTGGGTGTTGAGAGTCGGTAAATGAACTCCCGTACTTAGCCGGGGAGTTTGTAAGCCTTCCGGTTTCCCTTTCTTCTCTCCTTAAAAGTGATGTGACAAAAGCGCAACTACATTGCAACGTTAATTTCAAGAAACCAAGTATCGTTGCCAGGCACGGACCCAAAAATGCAGGATAATTAGATACTTGTCGCCGTGAAGAAGAGTAATATCATCCTCTGCATCTGGATCGACCTTGCAAAGATAATTTACCTTGGCTTTGACTCAAACTGAAATATGAGATTTGAAAACAATGAGATGACAACTGAATTTATAAGCAGTATGATAGCCTGATAATAGGAGATCAGACTGATTAAAGAAAAGCATTTTAACACAAATTCTTGAAATGTTCAAAACAAGGGTGAAAGGGGAAACGAAGACAAAATTGAAAGCAATGTCCTAAACTGCATCGTCACATTTTCTACGGAGCCTCATCTTGGAGGCAAAACTTCAAAACCTCCTTGAAAGTATCTTGTCGGTGGGACAAATTGACCATGTCTAATCCATCCTTCTCTCTCGACATTCCTGTCCCTAGGCGGAAAGATTTAACTTCTTGTTGCATAACTCTGCAGGAAAAATTCTTCATTGTAATAAAACACGGGACCCAACCCGGGCTTCTTCTTAAGCAAACCTTTCGATAAGAGAATTGAATATCAGAGGACCTGGAATCATTCTCTTCTTCAAACTCATCCCATGGACTCTTGGATGACTGGCAATGTTAGAGGACTCCCAACCCATTTCGTTGACCAAAAAAGTTCATAGTAGCCACAATTTTATTTTTCAGGTAAACTCATTAACGAGGGGGTCTGTCTTTAAAAGCTGCAGGAATCTCACTTCTAGTGCACCCCGACCTCTTATACAGTTTCAGCTTCCTTTCCCATGTAGATTGGATCAATATAATCCTAATCAACAGTGCTGTGACAAAACGAGAATTTGAAGGAACAAAACCCTTTTTCTTTTACTTCTGAAGGACCACCCGTCTGTTTTAACGTATCCGGAGTTCAACGACTAATTGGGGCATGAGTACCAAAATAATATTTGATTCAGGCAGTCCATTATCTAGCAAATCCTTGATGTTAGGGTCAGCAGTATCTTGAAGATTCCCGTATAAAAAATGGGACCACGCTTAAGAACAGCGATGGTTGCAAATCTCTAATGAAGTTGTCATCAGGAATTGTATGCTTCTTTAAGCTTCTGATTAACATACGAGGATTCTTATAAACACGGCGGCAAGATCGCACCTTTAGAGTAGAAAAACTGGAAGTTGGGCACAAGATTCGCATCAGGAGTGTACGAAAGTATTCCTGGCCATCTTCTGACGTTTTTTAGTATCTGTGTTTGACAAAACCCACGGGACTTGAACAAATTAAAGACCAAGTCGGGTTTTTAGGGTCGTCACACTGGTGATATTTAGAAGCTGATTTTAAGATTTTAAGATGGTGTGCTCCATCCTTGGTCACTAGAGTTCAAAACTCAAACCAGGTGATGAGAAGTTAACGTCTCTTCAAAACCCCAATCCCAAGAGTGGGAAACCTGTTTTTCACCGAAACACAGAGATGACTCAATAGCACTGCACAAGAGCTAACCTAAATTTGCTAACTGACCCTAAAAAGTGACAGCTATAACTAGTCGGCAGCCATCATGTTTCCAAGGCCTTGTAACTATAATCAATTATCACGCCGCTTGTGATATATAATTACAGAGGCATCTGCATTCATCCTTGATCAGTGCGCGCGTTAACGGCCCCTTTAATCGTCCTTACGAGAGTTTTTGGGTCTATCTGGGGATATAATTGCTATTGTTTTTGAAAAAAGTTTACTAGAGTTTTTGGGTCTATTTGGAAATATAATTGCTATTATTTTTGAAAAATGTTTTTGGTGTTAAAATATATAAAAATAACATTTTTTTATTTTTTAAAAAATTATTTTTAAATTTAACACATTAAAAAAATCAAAAAACATATAAAAAAATTAAAATTTTTAAAAACATAAACACAACCACATTTCCCAACAACTCGTATGAAACACCAATTATATATGAAAGGTTCCCCTCGAAGAGGAAGGGGGTGGGGGGTGGATTACTTCTCTTTGAATTTACAATTGCCTCATGGACATACAGTTTAACGTCCTATAGATAAAAAGTGACATGAAGATGCATAGCATTTTCCAGCTGTTATGGTTTTGTATTTAGCACGCACAACCATGCATTTGCCCTCCGTATACGCCTATTCCCTATATGTCCCTTTTTTTTAGTATATCATCATTTTTCTATCTGTAATTGTTAATCGAATCGTGGCAAGAAAATAAGGAGACACTACATAGTAATTACTGATTCAAGTGTTGACAGGACACTCTTAACTCATTGGTACAAAGGATCAACAGTATGCATGGACGATGAACAAGAACAATGGTTTTGCCCGTTCCTCTAGCTAAAGCACCATCTCTACCTGAACCCGACATGCATGTTGATCCGCAATTCAACAGCCCCAGAGCGTGGGAAACTACGGTTTTGTTTCCTTCCATTCCCTATCTAGAAAAGGGCATTGGAAAAGGAAACCACATAGCAGAGCGGGAAAAGAAGCCTAGTTGAGAAAACCTAGAGTTGATAAGAAGCTATTAAGAGTCTTAACTCTTAAAAGTTACAATGGAAGAGGGAATCCACGTAGGTACGTTGAATCCACGCCAGACTCTCGCACCAATGCTACTCTCCCGGTCCGTGCCACCTTCAAGAAAGATGGAAACAAGATAAACTGTTACGGCCAATAATTTTATGAACGAAATTGAATTCTGGCAAGCAGTTAGACTCTATTACTACTGGCTTCAAATCCGAAACAATTGCAGAGTTGACCACCCTCAATGATAGAAGTCATCTTTGCTCAAAACATTTCTTAGACACCTTAGTTGTTACCACGTTGAATTAATGGTAACTTAAAATCCACAGATCGAAAACATTTAGTGTATACAATTATGAAGAGGCCATATGGAACTCTACCATATTGATCATGAAAAAAAATCTGAGTTTCAGTGACTTGTGAAATTAACCAAGTCCTGCACCGTTCAGGCAAAAACATTTAAAGCTAAGAATAAGAAGACGGACCTCACAAATCCCATATGGCTCCAATATTCTCTGCAGTGCAACCATCTTATTAAAATCACCTGTAAGCTGCAACAGATTCAAATGGCTAGAGCATTAGTAACATGAAGGACAAATAACATGAGATGGAGAAAACCCATTATGAGAGGGTAACACTGTCATAGAAATAAATGTGGAGCTCCTGAATAGCGTGCAATTACCAGCATCCTAGTGCAACACTCTAACTTGATTTTAATGCAAAAAGAAATGATCTCTCAGTTTCTAGATTATTTTTTTGCAAAGTGCAAGTAACCATAGTAATGTGGCATATCAAGTTGATAGTTGATTGATTTTAGCAGATTGTTCAAGTAATCTTGGCACCCCCAGTTCACGCTCCTTCAGATCTCTTTAGCTATAACTACAAAGGTTGAAATGAATAGCCAGCTAAGTAAAACTCTAAATAAACAGCATTGAAGATTTGATTTAGGGGATTGCAGTGCTGCAGGGAGATCTTTTTCAATGTTCAAAAACTCAATAACAATATTGTGCAAAAACTTCCCAGATAGTCAAATCCAGGAAGCCAAGAACGACAGTCTTTTTTAATGTTCCCGAGATCTTACATTTTGTTTATGGCAAGGAACCCTGACCCAGCAATTCTGACAAGGAGCAGGTAAACCCTACATAACTATTTAGCCAGCTCAGCCTCCGTACCCCGAACCACAAGGTAGTCTAAGTCTCCATGGAAATAAGTAGATTTTCAAAAAGAAAAAAAAAATTCTCATGCAAAGGTACCTCAATTTGCTAAAATACTAGAATGAAGTAAAATGGTATGTGAGGGTGCTATACTCTGACACGTGCAAGTTAAGATCATTACCTAAACCCCAAACACAAGTCCAGTTAAATTCCACTACCTTCATCAAAAGACCTTAAGTGACCAACCAACTGATATTTCAGTTTGCCCGCCAAACCATGCCTAAAATATGTTTGTCAAACATTCCACACAAAAACCAAATGTAAAAATAAATTCGAGATGCTCTGAAGGTACTTGTGATCCACATCAACCTGGATTGATGCAGACTCTACTTGTGTATATAATTTTTTAAAACTAGACAACAGGTAGGAGCTGCCAAATCCTATCCTGATATGGCTAATGATCGTTACAGTAAGTTCAAAATTTTTCTTGAAGAAAGACAGCACCACTGCAATACCTCAATGGGAAGAAATTACCTCGAGAGTAATTGTGTGATCAGAGACATCAACAGCTTTGGCCCGAAATATTCTAGCAATATCAAGGACATCCCTCCTAGCAGCACTATTTGCAGCTATCTTAATCAGCATTAATTCTCGTTCTGCAAATGGTGAGTGAGTGATATCCCGAACCTGAACAAATCACCACCTTCTTTGTCATCCATTTCGTCATTTAGACAGAATTCATTCAAAAGATAACAAAAACTATTGCAAGAACAGATCATTACTTCAAAGTTTGACAATCAGAAAAGGTCATTGTTCAACAATGTAAGGATTTTTTTACTGAATCTGGAAAGGATAAGAAAAAACAGATTTTCTATTGGGCTCCTAATTGTTTACTAAATTTAGCAAATGTCTCTATGGAGGTGAGAGGAAAATTATGTTCTGGCGAAATAACTACACTAACAGTGTGTTAACAGCATATAAAACTTTGTTCTTCAAGATTATGAAATTCTTTAAAAAAAGATTTATTAAAGTGAACTAATTTTTTTAACAAAAACAAGATTCTTCCTGACACCATCGCATCCTTTTAGATATATGATACAGCTACTTTAGACACTAAATCTAGTTATTTAAGTCAAGATGTATAACCTAATACTGTTTCATATATAAGAGTGAAATGCATCTGGCTCCCATGTTCTACCAAACACGTTCTGCAGAAAATACTTGTTGCCAAGTAACATAATAGCACTTCCAACTTCCATGTGATTTCAAGGCCACTCAGTGTTCATTTTCATTTCTTTACCATTTTACGGAGACCATGTAGTTGCTGAATGAGAAACCTGAAAGTAGGATTTTTTATCACATGTTAAGTTGACCACCCCTTACCTCATGTAGATCTATTAACTTGTGAAGTTGCTGAACCAACTTGCCAATTGAGTCGTCTGTTCCAGGGATAACAGTAGTAATGCGAGAAAGTCCCTCTTCTTCAGCAGGCCCCACAGCAAGACTCTGAGAGGTTGAAGTTGAAAGAAATAGGAAACGCATCATAAATAATCAAAATTAGGATAACCAGACTGATAAATACTGACCATACTTACCTGAATGTTATAGCCTCTTCGAGATATAACCCCAGTGACAATGTTGAGTACTCCAGGACAGTTATTCACGAGCATAGATAAAGTGTGTGACCTAAGTCCATTTGACTGAAACATTGAATCAGATAAACTAACAAAATTCAGTAAATATGAGATGAAAGGTCTACTAGAATGTAGTTATCATAAGCCATCTTTACCAATTATCATGCATGAATTAAACCACTGTTCCGAAAACAAGTTACCAATCAAGAAGGGCAATAAGTTTCTCATTTTAAATGTCAAATCAAGTTGACATCAGCACCTATATCCAACGATACAGAAAATGTATCAACCAGAAGAAAAGCACTTTAACTGTTTACTATGATAAGAAATTGAAAATAAAGGTATAAGGTAAAAAAAATCCGAATCCAAATTATGTTCAGTGTCAAGATTACCTTTTTAAAATTTTGCATCAAGTATGAACTAAAATGTTGGACTTCATCATCATCACTTAAGTTATCCATACATTTCACAATTCTCAGTGACAAATTTCAGTTTAACAATAAAGAAAAAAACTTCATTTTGAGAGGCAAATGAGTGTCTTGTCTTACATCTTCATCGTAAAGAACACCCCAATGAGCATCAAGAACTGGACTCATCAAGAAGTCATCATAAGGCTCCACAGGATAGACATCACCCTTCAATTAAAGAGAAAAAAAAGAGACTAATAAACAGATATTCAGTCTGGCATACTAATGATCCAATAAGAAACTCGCAACATACAGAAACCAATGGAGGCATGCAGGAAAAATGTGATGCAGATATTCTCTCCATTTAAATTGAAGTATTGGTTTGGAAACTCTATATGCATAACATTTCATTGCAATGACAAATGAGTGTCAGTTATGGTGCCAAAAGAAGGCCACTACCACTTTTGCTTTGAAAGTATGAGAAAGCCAAAAACAATAAAACCACTTAAAATCTTGCTCATCAGAAAGCTCACAAACTTAAAAATAACTTACTATATCATCTATCCAAACAGTGGCCACCAAACATACATGGAAGCATCATCATAGTCATTTAAAAAGCAATCCAAAGAACCTTCTCAGAACACAAGTAGGTGCAGTCTGAACAGAGTAGATTAAAGGTTCACGCTGTCTTCAAGCAATATGTAATCATGAACAAGTTCAGTGTGATCTGGTGATATCAGTTATCACTTGTTTGAAAGTTAGGAAACCATTAAATAAATAACTGTCTTCAGATTAACAACAAACTTACCATCCTGAGCCTAGTAACATGAAATATTGTCTGATAACAACTTCCAAATTCTTACATCAAACAAAATTGTTTTGGGTCCAGTAACATATTATTAACAACCCAAAACAGCAGCAATGGCTTATTGTTGTGCAAACAAAATTTCGCTCTGCACTATATGTCAAAGACAATAATAGAAAGGTAAACCACCATATGAATATCTATCCTGGTAACTGGAATTAAGAAGTTACACCTTTGAGGATGAATAGGTGCTGCCATTAAGTGATAGGTTTGCATTCCCTGCAACAGTTTTAGTAGAATTCCTGGCAAGAGCTACCCCAGATGGAACCCTCTCAAGATCAGGATACGAAGCTGCAGAAAAATTCCAAAATGGAGCAGTCTCGCCCATTCTTTCCCGTCTCAAAGCAATCTGGAAATAGAATGAAATTCAAACTTCAGTACACACAACATCATACACAACAAAAGCATCTTGAGATAATCGATGTGAAACTTAAAACTTTATTTTGTGAACGTGTGAAAAAACCTTGCATACAATTACACAGGTAAACATATTTTTTAGAACAGAACTCCGAAGATTGAAGATGCTTAGAGACAATTTCAGATTTGAATTTATGCAGGAAAGAGAGAAAGAGACCATGCATGTGCTCAGTCAAACACACAAAGATAAGAGCCATTCAACCTTTCCAGTTCTTGCAAGTTCTTTAATTCCAAACTTGCTTAGGTTCCTTTGAATGGCAGCCATCTTCCCAGGGTCACCGGTGACCTAAGACAAGAAGATAATATAACAATCACAGTCCTGAAAACATAAACTAGAATGCATTTCACGTAGAAATTAGCTTTCCCTCAGAGAAGCCACATAAAGGAATTGTTATGTGATTTGCATTCCATTTATTTAACAGTAACCAGTCAAACCACAATCTTCTATGGCTAAGAACAGGTTGCAAAATTACTTGGAACAGCACTATAACCTACAAAGGTTTGGACTCCGGAGGAGCTAAAGAGCAGCAGAAAGTTTTTCTTAGCTGTGAATTGTTTCTATCCATGACCTTTAAAAGTATGTGCACAGAATGCATGTCACACGAAGTTTTCATAACAGTGAGTTGTTTCTAACCATGATCTTCTAAATTCCTTGCATAGAAGATATCAGTTACACAAAGTCTTTGAAAAATTTACCAGTGCCCATCTAAAGCACTAGAATTTTATATCAGACAGATTTTTCAAATCAGATATGGTAGGATTGAAATCCCCATCAACGCCTTAACAAATTTACCTTGTGTGAATGCCTAAACATCTAGGTATATAGCATGACCAACACCATCTGATTTCCAACTCTAATCACTAGTTTAAGTCAACATTAAGCATCGTAGCTACGGGATACAAAACAAAGAAAAAGTTGCAGAAAGAATAATAAGCATCTGATCAAGGTCACCTCAATAGTAAGTGAATTCTCTGAGATATCAACAATTTTTGCTCTGAAAATGTCCACTAACCACATGACCTGAAATTTGAAGCAAATGAAAAGAGATCAGCAACTTGAATGCACAATGACTGATAATATGTGCACTGTACACAATGGAGGACTAGATGCTTCAGAGAGAACTCGTTAGTTCAATAACTTAGCTTGCTTACATTGGAGAGGTCATCAAAGAAATAATACATCAAACAGAGTTTGCATAATCTACAATTTTTAGTCTAAAACTAAATACCACATTATTACCTCAGCACGAGTACTTGAATCTGCATTGAATTTTATGAGCATCAATTCACGTTCTACTTGTGGTTCCCTGGAGATATCATCCACCTGATGAATCGAAATGAATTACCATGCGAGTTAAGGGGAAAAAGGTAGAAAATGTCTGTAAGGGCAGATTGAATGCAGGGGGGTAGGCACGCAATTCTTTGTGGGTTTCTGTTCATGTATTCCTTGTAAAGAAAAGATATTTAGAATCTAGTACGATGGGTCTGCACCTTAATAACATTCACGAGCTTGTTAAGCTGTTCTACAACTTGCCGCAAAACTTTTTCAGTTCCACAGACAACTATGGTAAAGAGAGCCTTATCCTTGTTCAAACCAACAGCTAGGGATTCAATGTTGTAACCTCTTCTAGCAAAAACCCCAGCAATCCGGTTTATTATTCCACTTTCATCACCTACAAACACTGAAATCGTGTGCCGTTGCAATCTGAAAAGTCAAAAGAAAGCAATAGACTTATTAAATTCATGATTAAGATTCCATTTTGAATTATCTAACCAAGATTGTTATAATAGCTGCCAAGCCATTAAGCTCCAATTTTTTTCGATTGAAAAGAAATGAAGAACTGAATTGGACTAGTGTGGAGGTATTTCTGACCAGCCAAAATACGCAAATCAAATTCCAATTAAAAAAAATACAATAGCAGCCAAGCAATAATGAACAACACAATGCACTAAAAACAATAAGAAGATTAATATTGATTAAATTCCCATTTTCAACCATACGGAGAACATGAACCCACTAGATCCAACAAATGAAGCGACAAAACGAGGGGAAAACAACAACCTTTTCAATACTAAATGAAACCCAACTGAAAAGAAAACATCTTTATATAACCACCGTAACACGGACAAAGACCCCCCCCAAAAAAAAAAAAAATCTTGACATGAATGCGCAAAACAAGGCCAAAACAAGAGAGAGAGGCAAAAATTGAAAGAGCAAAAAAATGGAGCTTGATAAGAGATAAAGACTGACTTGGAGCGAGTCACAGTAGGCACAGAATCAGCAACAGACACTGCACTTCCATTGTCTTTGCTAATGGAACAGGAGACCTTAACAGCATTGTTACTCTTCCAAACAGAGGGCCTTAAAAAATGCACAAAACCAGAGCTTTTCCTTGAAAACCCACCAACAGAATCCGGTTTGGAACATGGGGTTTGAGTTGTAATGCGAGTGGAGCACTGTGGGACAGAAGCCGCCATGACTGGTTGCACTCCCTGTCGGCGGCTAGTTTCAGGACAGATAAATATGTTTATAAAGGAAGGTGGCTATGGCGCACTAGTGTTCAAGAGCTACTGCAGTAGAAAGAGAATGGTCATAGCACGCGATCCCTTTTCTTTGTACTTATCATCCGTGAATGATAAAATAACCTTACGTAAGGAGCTGCGACTTCTCTATTAGATATTCACGTGTGATACGGAATGTATTAATTACTATGTTTACCAAAACATCATTCTTCAAAAAATTAGTGTTTAAGAAAATGTAGAGTTAATTATAATCTAGTTCTTGAAGTTTATAAAATTAATTAATCTGACAGCACAGCGCTGTTGGTTAAGAACATCGTTAGGGATGATCAAAGTCTATTTAATTTTTAACAAAAAATCTTTTTTAATTTAAATCAAGATTTATCCAAAAATATAATTTTATTCTCAATTAAAAAACAAAAAAATATAGCAACTCTTGCAAGATAAAAAAAAATTACAGAAACCGTGTTAGAGTTTGTAGATATTTTAAAAAACCTGTTTTATATTCACAATGTCCTTAAATACTTTTACATATTTTTTTATTGTATATATAAAAAAATATTATAAATAAAAAAGGATTTTTGTAATATTAATACATCTATCAAATCTTCAAATTTCAGTAACAATTTCGTCAGAAAGTTATTGTGATTTTTTCATAATTGTTTTTTTTTTTTAAGACAACGTCACATGTAAAATGTAACTTTTTATTATTAATTAAATAAATTACATGTTTTTTGGAAATTATTACTCCCAAGTCCCATCATGCATAATCCCCCTTTAATTAATTAAATCATCGCCAAGATCTTTGACCACTCTGAATCCCCAATCCAACGGTTCAGTCCAGTCTAGAACATCCCATCAGACACTAATCGAACGAATAGAAAACAAACGGGCTCCTCTCTCCAAGGTAATATACCCGAATATCTTTCCATTTATCAAAGAAAGACAAGCGCCCCCGAGCCCCGGCAGCATTCACTGCTCCTTCCTTCCTTCTTGCTCGCTCGCGAACTGACTCGGCCTCCACTTTCTCTTGTCACTCCATTTTCTCAGATTTGCAGGGTAATTGTCAAACCATCTCCTCATTTTTCTAACTATATTATGATTATTAATCAAATCCTCATGATCAATTGCCTGATCATCGTCAAATTCTGTTGTCATTAATCACTTATGAGTTTGTTTAAGTGCGTGCCTTGCTCGTATGAATTGAAACATTGAGGTGTTGCTAGGTTTCTTTAATCTCAACTATTTTTCTTGGTTAATTTCATGCTTTATAAACCAAATAATTGTTATGATTTATTCATTTATTTATTTTTATTGTTTCCTGAGCTAATTTTGTTGGAGAAAGTAAGTGATATGTGATTAGGTTTTAATTATTTTTTTATTTTTTATTTTTAACTAGTATTAATATTAATATTGTGAACTACAGGCTGGCTAAGTCAGGTGGTGTATCAGATATGTTACTGTCTGTTTATGCTTAGAGACTGAAATTTGTTTTGATAACAATGGCTTCGAGAGCAATCTTGCGGAGAAGGGGATCCCTCTTTGATTCCTTGAGTGAACCGAATTACTTGATTCGGGTTTTTTCGAGTTTCAAGTATGGTCGAGGACTGCCTCAATTAAATGACTCGCAAGAATCGAGATGGGTTACTAGTCATCCGTTTGCGAATACTGATAGTAGAATTGAAGGTGGTTTGTCATCAGCAGCAGGGTTTCTTAGGCACAATTCTTTTGGTTTAGGTCATGGAATTAGAAATGGTGATTTTGTTTCTTCCTTGGGGATTGGGTGTTATTCACAGTCTTTACGTTATGCTTCAATAGCAACTGCTGGTAAACCTGAATATGGGCATGGTAACGATAGAAATGAACAGCAGGCTACCAAACAGGTGAAGGAAGCTTCGCCGGAGGAGTGTGATGAAGCTGTTGAAGATTTGACTGAGGTTAAAGCCAAGGCTAAGGCTAAGCAGGTGCGAGAGTCCCAAAAGAGTGCAAAAACAGTAATGCAGAAAATATGGGCTAAGCTTTTGGGTATTGGCCCTGCTTTGAGAGCCATTGCTTCTATGAGCAGGTTAAAAGTTATGCTTCTCGTTTCTTTTGGTTTCCACTAAGTTGTCGATTGCTTATTGACAACCTCTTCTTTATTTAGGGAAGACTGGGCTAAGAAGCTTCATCATTGGAAGGATGAATTTAAGTCTACATTGCAGCACTATTGGTTGGGTACAAAACTACTTTGGGCTGATGTTAGGATTGGTTCGAGGTTACTGGTGAAACTTGCCAATGGGAAGGGTCTTTCAAGAAGGGAAAGACAACAACTAACACGCACTACTGCCGACATATTTAGGCTGGTCCCTTTCGCTGTTTTCATCATAGTTCCATTCATGGAGTTTTTGTTGCCAGTATTCCTAAAACTATTTCCAAACATGTTGCCATCAACCTTCCAGGACAGGATGAAGGAACAGGTAGAGATACACTTTTTGAGCTTTTCAGTTCCATTGGTCACTGTATCAAATGGTTTTGTATGGAAAGAGTCAGTGGTCCTGCCTTAATACTTGTTCAAATATATTAACTGTCCACCTTTAATTTTCAAACCATTTATGTACAATGCTTGACTTGTAGGAGGCATTAAAAAGAAAACTAAATGCAAGAATTGAATACGCAAAGTTTCTTCAAGACACGGTGAAAGAAATGGCAAAAGAAGTCCAGAACTCTCGAAGTGGAGAAGCAAAGCAGACAGCGGAAGATCTTGATGAGTTTATGAACAAGGTTTTTTTTTTTTTTCTCTGTCCTCCAAGCAAGAGAAAGACATCTACTTTATGTGCTACTCTTGCATGGCAAACTAATGTCTGTTGTCATTCTGCCATCCAAACAGGTTAGAACAGGTTCCCGTGTTTCCAATGAAGAAATTTTAGGGTTTGCCAAGCTATTCAATGATGAGCTTACTTTGGATAACATTAGCAGGTCCTCATCTCTGTTGTCACAGCACTATTTCTAAAAGTATCCTGTCCTTTCTTTTTTTTAAGACTTCCTTGATTTAACAATGTACTGCTTTGGTTGTTATATGCAGGCCTCGGTTAGTAAACATGTGTAAGTATATGGGTATCAGCCCATATGGAACAGATGCATATCTACGCTATATGCTTCGGAGAAGACTGCAAGAGTAGGATATCCCTTGTTATTTTATTTTATTTTGGTATTTTTAGGAAAGCTGTTCTTTTTCACAATTATTGTGTGAAGACTTATGGCGTGACCTGCGAAGAATGTTGGGTTTTTCCTGATTAGCCATAATGGGTTTGTTGTTTCCTAATTGATTTAGAAATTCACTGATTATATATAATGATTTGAAAAAACTGTTGAAGCATGTCCATCAGATCTGACTTTGAATGCTTATGAAATGGATACAAACATGTTAAAATCTTTAAAATATTTTGCAGACAAGTTAGTGCCCATTTGAGCACCCGGAACTTCCCAAAATGAGGGGACAAGAACTTTCATGAAACTCTGAATCATTGATTAAATTCTTGCTTCATAAAACTTTTTAAGTTGTTGAATCTGGCAGGATCAAGAGTGATGATAAGATGATTCAAGCTGAGGGTGTGGAGTCCCTTTCTGAAGCTGAACTCCGTCAAGCATGTAGAGACCGAGGCTTGCTTGGATTGCTTTCTGTGGAGGAAATGCGGCAACAGGTTTGTCAAAAATTGATATTTTGTAGCTTTTACATATGTGGAAGAAGAACTTCTGTGATGATGGTGCACATTTGAGAAAAGAAAAATGTCAAAATACATAATCACATGCACCCTGGACCATGCTTATGCTTTCAGTGTCAGCTGCATATAACTAAGTAAAAGATTTGAGCCAAGCTAGTTTTCGCGCAATTAATGTGCCACAGTACTGTTGTAAACAAGGAAAAGATTTCATCATACCTATTTCTTTAAGGTTTTCAATAAGAACTGAAGCATTTGGTATTTATTTTAGTATTAATTGGCATCACCTTTCTTCTTTGTTTATTTCACCCACCTGGCTATGAAAACTCAGATGTCATCCAATGACCTGAAGTTAAGTTTCTGGATGATAAATAAAAACTGTCTGGATTTTTTCCCCTGAATATGCTGTTCACCACTTTCTAAAGTAGATAATTATGTCTCTCTGCAGTTGCATGATTGGCTGGATTTGTCTCTCAATCGCTCTGTGCCATCCTCTCTGTTGATATTGTCCAGGTAAATTAATGCTTTATATTTTTTCATACTTACCCCAAGAAGCATGGTTGCAATCTAAAATTTTATCATCCTTACTCTCTACAGAGCCTTCTCTATTTCTGGAAAAGTTAGGCCTGAGGAAGCTGTCCAGGCTACACTCTCATCTCTTCCGGACGAGGTGGTGGATACTGTTGGAGTTACAGCCCTGCCATCTGAGGATTCAGTTTCAGAAAGGAGGAGAAAGTTGGAGTACCTAGAAATGCAAGAAGAACTGATCAAGGTTGATTATTTGTTCTGCACTTGCTCTCACATTTACTGTTGGAGTTACAGCCCTTTCCGAATGATTTTTCTGCAGTCTGATAAAATTCTACACATACATGCATGATATGTGTGCGCAAGAGAGCTATGCTGATAGATTGTAATGTTGCATGTAATGTCTGCTTTCAAATAAAAAATTGCGTACCTTAGCTGTCAGATCAAGGCTTTTATTGTTGCACTAGGCGATGACCCTGTTCACTGTCTTCTTCGGAACACATTGATCTTAATTTGATTGTCTTGAGCATGTGCAGTTCATATAGTAGCCTTATGTTGCTAGATTTATTGTGCTTTGTTTAAATGCTTTGCTTTTTTCTAGTTGTTCTAAATAAACTAATTTTACAGGAGGAGGAGGAGGAGGAGGAGGAGGAGCAGGCCAAGATGAAGGAATCTGTTAGTAGTCAAAAGGATGTGGCTTTGGAAGAGATGAGTATTCCAACAGCTAGAGATGCACGAGAACAGGCAAAAGCAAAAACATTGGAGAAACATGAGCAGCTTTGTGAACTCAGCCATGCATTGGCTGTATTAGCTTCTGCATCTGTAAGGACCAGGATTGTTTGTTTTCTGTTATACATTTTTATGTCATATAATTTACTGTCTACTTTCTTCACTGCTTCTTTTTCCAGTCTGTGAGCAGGGAGCGTGAAGAGTTCCTGCGCCTTGTCAAAAAGGAGGTAGGAACAACTTAACTTATTCCTTATTTGTGATCCTATACATCTGATTTTGAGGACCTAAAAGAGAATGACAACAGTTTTCTCTATTCCTTTTGACAATCTGGATTTTACATGACTCGCTAATATGGTGGAATCTCCCTGTTCTTGTTTTTTTCCTTTTTAACCCCATCATCACATGAGCTTTTTGGTGATTTTTCCCTGTTTATCTGCGGTATGATATCAATGTTGTTCTATATGACGTTCACCTTTATGTTCCTGGCATCATCTGCACATTTAATTTATGTGTTCTGAACCTTGCAACAATTTGTTGTATATGACATTCATATTTATGTTCCAGGCATTATCTGCATATTTAATTTATTCTTTTTGAACCTCAGGAGAATTTGTAGGGGTATGGTTCAAACCTCCTAGATTGCCCAGGCAATGGAACCTCTATCCATTTTAGATAGGCTGGAAATATACTGCATTAGTTCCTTTTCAGGATAAGATTCTTGTTCCTGGGAGATTAAACCAGCAACGCTGTTAGAAAAGTGCTCTTCTTTTCTGTTTGTTTTTTGTTCTTCTGTTGATTGATGGTCTTAGTGGAAGCTGTCTGCCAAGGGTAAATTTCTTTGTATGCATTCTAGCCAGAGGTAAATATTGGTTTGGATTTGATAGAATGGTAATAGAGCTCTCATCAGTTTATACGAGACTTTGTATATGTTAAGCGAGTATCTGACCCTTTTAGTAAACTTTGATAAATCAATTATATGGGGATCTCCATCAAGGGCATTCTCATGATGAAGAGCTACACTGTTGGAGTTTGTAGATTTGGGCTTTGGTAAGCTGCATTTCCTCTACCTCACTCATCTGTTATGTCCATTTCCAGATAGACTTGTATAACAGTATGGTGGATAAAGAAGGCACTGAAGGTGAGGAAGAAGCTAAGAAGGCATACAAAGCTGCCAGAGAGGAGAGTGATCATGCTGCTGAGACAGCTATCTCTGACAAAATTTCTTCAGCCCTGATCAATAGAGTAAGTTATTTGAAGAATCTTCTGTTCTGTTAGCATCTTTTTTCCTTTTTTATTTACATTTGAAGTCTTCTTCTTGTAGAATACTAATGCATACTGTTTGAGGTTCTGGACTGGAATGTAACTCGGATGTTGTAACTCGGATGTTGCTTTGATGTGCTCACATTTCAGGTAGATGCCATGCTCCAAAAGCTTGAAAAGGAAATTGACGATGTTGATGCCAAAATTGGAGATCGATGGCGCCTGCTTGATAGGTTTGTTTTTTTGTTATCTTGGAAACTGTGGGGGTTGTGGTGGTTTTATGTTGTCACTCTGGAAATTGCATAGATTATCTCTTGCACATAGAAATTTCTTCAGATGTAGCCTAAAGAACTTGTTTTCTGAATATCAGCTAGATATCTGAAATTGCAGATGTCCAGAAACATCAAGGCTAGTGATGTACATTTCAGTACATCTTACAGAGTCCATGAATATTGTGAATCTGTCAAAAGCTCGTTGTGAAGTCTTAATGCCCCCAAAAGAAAAGAGGCATATTTGTCATTTTGATATCCTGGGTGGTAAACAAAACGACAATCATAATATTTTGCTATTGTAAACGACTAAAAGGTTCACAACTTGGCTCTGCGTAATTGTTCACTCAATATGTGAAGATTGTCTCAGTGACTTAAACTGAGCAAGATGATAAGGGAGCAAACAGCATTTGTGATAGTTTGGAATTAATCTAACAATTTTGTGGCTCAATTTGAAAACCTTAGGTTTTTCAGTTGAGGTAGTCAAAAAATAATTCTTGGAACGTTATTAGTGGTTTGTAGCAATAGATTTTATTTGATGTTCATGTTCCTATAAGCTTGATATATATGATCTGAATTTGCTGGTATCCCAGCCACTGTTAGGAAATGTTGCTGCTTCTACTGTCCCTGCAAGATAATTACCATTTACATGCTTCACTGAATTATTCGGCGAACCTCTTTCTTTTAGCTCATTTTGTCTTCTTGCATCCAGAGTTTGCTTGCAGTAAAACTGCAATTCTCCATTGCAAGCTTAAAAGAAAGAAAAAAGAGCGCCCTAGCTCAGTAACTTTGGTCTGAACTCTGTAGTGGCTTTTAAGGATTACAATGTGTCTATTTATCCAACAAGTCTTTCATTTTGATGTCAGGGATTATGATGGGAAAGTGACTCCTGAGGAGGTTGCATCTGCTGCTATGTACCTCAAGGACCACCTGGGAAAGGAGGGGATCCAAGAGCTCATAAGCAATCTTTCCAAAGACAGAGGTTAGCGATGAATTCCATCATTTCTCATTGAATCTCTCGCTATAATCTTCACTGGATGGATAGTGTTTAGATGCCGCTATAATATGATTCGATTGCAGTGTTATGTACCGATCACGTGAATATGCAATTTTGGTTTGGTTATCGCTTGTTTATTTGTTGGGGGTTGTTTTTTATGCAGCATCCAACATGTAGATGGAAAATCAATCCCTTAAACCCCCCCCCCTCCCCAAACAAAAAAAGATATATATATATATATATATATATTCGACATACCTTTTAACTCCAAGTATGATTTACTATTTTCTGTATTCTCCTTGCAACAGAAGGAAAGATTCTTGTGGAAGATATCGTCAGATTAGGCAGTGAAATGAAAGATGCTGATGCAGCAGCGGAGGAAGGAAAATCATAGAAATCATGAACCAAAATGCCCCCCCTGTTTCTGTTTTGTTTCGCTGCTTAACGTCATCTTCTGGTTGCGTAGCTGTCCTATTGGTCATCGGGAATGTATTCCGTTTTGTCTAGACACTGAGGACGACACCGGCCTCAGTATCCATGACACGTTGAGAGTAATTAAACTAAAGGAAAGGAAAATGAAAGATCCTTTGTGGGTAATTAAAATGCATATATCAATCAGATCTCCTTCAGAATGGCATCCGTGAAAGAAAACCAAGTATGTATACACATCTTATATTAATAATACAATTACTATTTTGTTTCGCTCTGTAGTCGAACAATGGTAGCGGTGGACATGACATGTATAATAATATATCATGCATTTCGCGGGGAGCCATCCTCGTCTCCTTGACATGTGCTTTTTTAATGGTTAGAATTTTAATCTTCTTTGCACGGCCGCCTGCAGGAGAGGAGAGCCCATAGATTAATCAACCCAACGGCAGTACCACGGGCCGGTGATCTACTAGATATTATCTTGCTTTCCTGTGTTTATTAGGAGTATATCTAGAAACGTGTTTTAACTTGTGTTTTAAAAAGTTTTTAAAAAAGATATTAATTTATTTTAAATTAATATTTTTAAATTGTTTGATACATTTATATTAAAAATAATTTTTAAAAATAAAAAAATATTATTTTAATATATTTATAAATAAAAAATATTTTAAATTAAAATCACTATCATAATTTTAAATATACTCTAATTCCAAGTAATGTTGACCGTTGAGAACGGGGACCTGTTCCAGGGTTTTCATGTACAGATCCCATCATACTCTGTTTAGCTTTTGTTTTCCAAGGGACCAAGAATTGCCTTCTGCAGCTCCGGTCGCCGGTTGGGACTCGAAATATGTTATGACTAGGGTGGAGCTCATCCGTATTATTGGTCTGCTAAAATATTGTAAGCGCATTTTAAAAGAAAAGAAATCCAATACTCCAGTTATAATCTCGATTTAAATAAATTGATTTTATAAAATAATATTAGATTAAAAAATGAAATTATAAAAAATAAAAAATTTATAATAAGTTTAAGGGGGGAAATTAAAAATTTTTAAAAATAAAAATCAAATTAAAATATCAATACGTGATAAAAAATTGAACATGTAAACTTTTTTAATGCTTTTTTTACATTAAATTGAGAAATTCATGCACGGATCAAATCAAAAAAATTATGAACTATTTTGTAAATAATTTTTACATAAAATTCATGAATGATAGATAAAAAAAATTCAAAAAAAATTATAAAGTATTTTTTAAATAATTTTTACATAAAATTCATGAATGATAAATAAAAACATAATTCAAAAAAATTGAAAAATCAATTTAAATCAAGATATTTAATATTGTAATATGGATTATGATCATTTATCTGTTTGTGTCTAGTAAATTTATTTATTAAAATTAATTTGTAGTATAAATTAACACATAAAAATTATTGAATAAAAAAATATTATACTGTATATATTAATAGTATAAAAAATACATGTTTCATCCTCCACGTCATGTTGTTGTTAATGCAGTTCTGATTCTTTGAGGACTTTCTTCAGTAAGCTGGCTAAGATTCCACCTTCTTTTTTGCTTCTATAAAATACAACTTAATTTCATCGGACTCCCAAAGTACACTTCAATCCGATCAACCCCCGGCTGGAAGAGCAATAACCATTCTAACCTCACCAGGCAAAGGAAGTGTCCCGGCCACGAATAACCAACAAAAATGGATTCAAAAGTGTGAGTCCAGCTAGGCACCAATTGGTGTTAATGTGAATCCAGGTAGATTTATTTGGATAGGGTGTGTGAATGAGATGCACGTGATCCTGTGATTGATGACAAGATTCCTATTTTGCTTGTCACAAGAGGAGGAGACCGCATTAAAAAAAAAAAAAAAAGAAAGAAAGTGTTTTTCATAAAATAAGAAAAGAAAAACATTTTTCTTTTATTAAAATTCAGATTCCTTGATCAACTTTCTTTATGTTTGTTACCAAACATAAGAAAGTAAGAAAAATAATTTTTAAAAACAAACAAGACATAAACTAGAAAATTAAACACCAGAATAATTAAATATTGAGAAATAAAATAAAAAAACCTTACAAAATATAAAAATAACAATGATAGAAAAAAATAACTAGATTTGATGAGGGGAAAAACTCGAGAAAGTTGAAATTATATAAAAAAATACAATTTAAAAAATCATATAAAATAAAAGAAATAGTAATTAAAATAATAATAACCAAACCTGAAAAATAAAAATAAAAATTTATCATAAATAAAATTGAAAAAATCATTAATTTTATAAATTATTATAGATAAAAAAAATTGATTAAATCTTAAGGGCAAGAAGGCTTGGGGTTTGATTTTATATTTTTAAAGATCAGCATAAAAATTGAGTAGAAGAATAGGTGGGCGGCCACACGTGCCAAACCGACAACAATCAAGGCACATGTGTTATTTGCATGTAAAGGGGATGCCAAGAGCTTTGATTGTTGCCCAAAAATCAAGGTTTTGGCCACTGGATAATCCCGTACATGCTCTCTGAACCCGGCAAATACTATTTACCTGCTTCCAGCTTGTTCTTTCTAGGAGGCCTAGCCATGCACTTTGTAAACTCCACTCATATGTCGTATTGTTTTTTGAATGTTGATCACCACAGACAACTGGCTATGAAAAGCCAGCCACATAATAACCAGGTTCAGGCTCTTGCCGTCACCTTGATAAGCTTCCCGATGGAGTCGAGGCTCGAGACCATAGAACCAGAGCCCTTATGCTCAAATGATTGTCCTAGTGTTGGTGTAATGTATTGAGAATTTTTTTAACATTATTTTTCAATAAAATCTAGCATTCCTCTTGTATTTCTTTCATTGGAAATTTGATTTTACTATTTTGATTTGTCTTTTTAGCTCTTTCTAAAATTATCTGGACATATCTCTCGAATTTATTTATTTTTTTCAGAAAAAAATACTGCTGGTTTTGAGGTAACTGGGATGGGCCGGGCTGTTTTCATTCGTTAACAGGTTCCCGAAAGTATTTGGAAATGTCTTTTACTGGGCCGGTCTGCTGGGTTCTACGTCCATGCATCTTTCCTTGGGCCGAACTGTATTGTATTGTGAGTAAGTTTATCATTGTATTGTCTGAATTGAAATAGCTGTAATGCACATAAATTCTAATTTAAGTAGGTAAATTGATAACAAAAAAAAATTAACTACTAAAAATCCCATTATAAATCCATGCACACCGTATTTTTTAATTTCAAATATCAAATTAATTTTGTATAGTTTTTATATTTTTATTTTTAAATTTAAAGATTTTATGAAAATAAATTTATTTATTTATTCATCTTTTATTGTATCTTAAATAACATATAACAAGATAAAATATGTATTTATATATATACACGCGTGAATGTGTGTCGAGGTAACGGGTAAGTGTGCATTGTTGACAATTTTACTGTTTAAATAAACTTCAAAAATGTTTTTATCTTTCTTTAAAAAGTAATAGTGTTTCATGTAAGAAAAACCTCTACTGTGATTTTGTGATTTTTTTTTTTTTTTAGATTAACGTGGGTGTCCGGGCCAGCTTGCGCGTACCACGACTAATCCCACGGGCCCTGAAGTTAACGACCATGTAAGCCTCCAGTGGCCATCGTATGAGCAATTAAGGACTCGAATCTGAGACCACAGAGAGAACAAACTCCTTGATTCCAAATTTTTACCACTTAACCACTACCTAAATGGTTGATTTTGTGATTGTAACTCAATATTGTTCGCGGATGGAATGGATCATATTTCACTCCTAAAAGCCAAGCAATCAAGCTAAGGGTAACAATGGAGCTCCATTAAATCCGCGCTTTTACCCTCGTCTTTCTAAGCACTTATTTTGGTAATTTTCAAACCTACACACTCACTTTTATTCGGACACGAGATAACAATAATGCAACACTTTCTGAGCTTATTGATTGTTTATGTGATTATTAAAGGTAATAACAAAATCTATAATTTATCTATAGAACAAATGCAATTAAAAAATATACATGTGTGGAATTAGACCTTGTTAAGGGTTGCCTTGTAATCTATTTTTTATAAAAAAAATTAAAAAAATATTCTGCATTATTTTTTAATATTTTGATGTGCTGTTATGAAAAATAAATTTTAAAAAATAAAAAAATAATAATATATTTTAAAATAAAAAAACAATATTCACGGCATTTCTAAATATGAGAAAGTCAAAACATCCCATCTCTATTAAAATCATGATAAAAATAGAAATTAGTGAAAATAAAAAATCAAACACGTTAACGTACACGTGTGTGGAGGCTAAACGAGTTTGAGGTTATTGTAATTTGTACCCACTGCCTCCTCGTTATAGGAACCAAGCACCCGCCTTTACGGGGAGAAAATCTTTTCTCGTACTGGCCTTCTATCGGTGCAAGTGCACAGGCTCTCACTATCAGCGGAGCGTGGAGTAGCTGACAACAACCACTGTTTAACTGGTGTAATCGCTTTCACCAGCACCGCCACTGTTGCCACCAGCTATAATCTACCGTTCATCGCCATCTTGATCACCATTCATGGCTTCACCATCACACAATCTTAACGAGGGTTTTAGAGTTTAATAGCTTCTATTTTTATATAAGTTTTACAAACGTGTTTCACTTTTAAAAAATTATCAAATTATGTTAGTTTTAATTTTCAAATTAATAAAAAATAAAAAATCTAAAAAAATCATTATAGTATATTTATTAAATAAAAAATTATTTTTAACATGCATCATTCACTACAACATCAAGTATATATTTATACTATTTAAAATATAATATTAACAACTTCGTTTTTTTAAAAGGCTTTTGTCATCGAGGATGTTGCTGGAGAGAAGTTGCATTGACCACTCAACCTATATATTACACTCAACTCAGATTAGTGGATTAATGCAGGAAATTTTTTTATTTGAGCCAGACAAAACATTGCCCGGTAAAACCTAGTCGATTAAAATAAAATTTAATTGCATGATTTTTTTTTCCAGCATAATTAAAACTTGGTAATAATAATATAAAATAAAAAAAATTATTTTAATAAAAATAAATAATTTGAACTAACTCAGTGACTCATGAGTCGACATAATAACCTGACAATGTATAATTTTTTCTTTTTCTTTTTGTATTTTAAAAGTATTTTTTAAAAAATTAATTTTTTGTTGTTAGATTATTTTGATATGTTAATATTAAAATATTTTTTAAAAAAATAAAAAATATTATTTTAATATATTTTTAAGTAAAAATCATTTTAAAGAACAATTATAAAATGATTCCTTACTTAGATGAATGTATGGCATAAACACTAGCCAATTGTACACGCATTATTTTATTAAATTTATATTCAAATCTTGGATTTTTCTAAAATGAGATGTTACTTGAATATTATTTTTTATATTATAAAAAATTTAACCAGGCTTGTTTACACCATGAGCTTCTTATCTTGTACTTTATAATTAAACCAGTATTTTTTTTATGTTTGGCATCCAAGCAAGATAAATAAATTAATCTTGAGAAACACTACACACTTGAGAAAAAAAAATCTCAATATATACACACATATAAATAATATTTTAATGTAATTAAATAATAAATCTTTTCACGTAATGAAAGCCACGAGCAATGTCGTTATTTGCTGGAGCCAGATGACGTCTGTTTTTAGTTATAAAAAATATGATTAATATGTTCAGTGTACGTGTATATAATTTATCCAAGAATGAAGATGTGGCTATTGCACTGAGTTGAGTGTTGGTGTGGTTTATAAATAAATAAAATAAAATATTTATTCTCTATTAAAGGAAATGTTTTTTTTAGATGTTTATAAATACGTGTTTTTATTGCATAACAAGTTAAGTGAAAGCCAGGGTTCTCCTAATAGATTTTATAATACTATTTTATAAATATTTATAATATTAAAAGATCAAACTCAACACTTTAATTCTCGTGATTAATTTTAATATTTATGATTATTAAAATAAAATTTAATAATAATAATTAAGTTTGATTTTTTAATTTATTATTTAATTCTCGTAATTAATTTTAACATTCATTATTGTTAGAATAAAATTAAATAACAATTATTTAATTTAATTTAAAATATAATTGTTTCATCAATAGCTATATAATTTCATTAACATTTATAATATTAAAATATATAATGTTTTACTATAATGTTTTCAAGACTAATAAAACTTATTACAACATATAGAATCATCTATACCAAAAAAATATTTTTGTCTTTTATTCTTAATTTTTTAAATGGTTTTTAAAAGTGTTATTTTTGCTTGAAATAAATAAATATCTTTACTCTTATAAGTGAACTCTTTATTTGTTTTTATTTTAAACAATTTCTCTAGCACTGAGTGTACCTGAATGCAACTTCGTAAATAACCGACAGACAGGCTTTTGGATTGATATGTTGTTTACATGTGAAAAAAGGTATTTAAATATTCAAACTATGAAAACTGGACACTGCCGCCAGTGTTCGGAGAAAATCTTGTCAGTGGTAGAATGAAACACTGTTGTCAAAACTTTCTCGTCAGAGTTTTTATCCCGTCGGCAATTTTTTATACTGACATAATATTCCATTACTACTTTTTTTAAAATCCATGTTCTCTGAGCCGACAGCTGCTCACGATAAACCCATAAACATGACAAACAAAATCTCGTGAATTTGAAAAACCAGCAAAGATCCACGACTTATTATTAACTTTTCATCTAAACAATGCTGGATAAATTATGTAGATCTGCGGGTTTTCATGGTTTGAATATTTAAATACCAAATCAGTATAGATAGTGAATATTAACGAAATAAATGGAGTTTTAAAATATGATATAATGATAAAAAAAACTTGAGATTTATTTAGTAGATATAGAATGCAAGTTAAAGAGTGTATTTTTTATAAAAATTTATGATATCTAGAGTTTTATTTTCTTATCTAGATTCATAAAATATGTTTTTTAAAAAATAAAAAAATATTTTTTTTAAATAGAACAAAAAAATTTATATATAAATAATTTTAAAAAATATATAAATGAGCAATACAATAAATTAACTCAATAAAAAACAAATAACATTACATCACAACAAAAAAAAAATGGAAAAAATGCATCTCCAACCTAATATCAAATTGTCTTGGATGGAATTCGTGGAATACGGGATGCCTGGTCTATTTTATTTGATGGCTGGATCATCCATGTACCTAAAAAGAAACGATGAACATGGTTTAAAAATTAAAACTTGACACTAAATATGAGCTTGGTTATTTAGTAAAAAATAATTATAGTTAACCTTCCACCTTTTAATACACCATCCATTACTCATTTTACCTATCACTAATATACCAATATTATTATGAGGATAATTATTATTATTATTGCACTATTATTATTACTTTTTATTAATATAATTATCATTTTATCTCTTCAGGTAGTTTTAATATACCACTATCATCAATATAATAATTATCATGTTGCCACCACGACCATTAGTTATTGTCGTCATCTAACCACTTTCCTCACCGATTATTGCAGGATGTTCAGTGGACCATAGGATTAGTCGTGGTGCGCGTACGCTGATCCGAACACCCACGTTAATAAAACAAAAAATGTTATAACCATTACTAATATTATTATTATCATAATAACTATCATCAAAATCACCAACATTATTAATTATCATAATCATTGTTATAAATATTATTATCATAATCATCATTATCACTTTTACTGTCATGAATAACTATCATAAACAGCATGAAATTTAATATCTTGATAGTGTCTTTGAGCAGTACTTTAATTGTTACCATTTATTTATCACTTCTTAAACTCAAACCATTCAGCTTGGGTTGCCACTTTAATTATTATCAACCCTGCACGTAATCAATTTCCTCTAGATTTTCGTCCAACTCATAAAATAATCTATACTTATTTTAAATTACTCGTTTTTTCTTTAATTTTAACACACTAGTATTACACAATCACATTCAACTTCATGACAAATTAAATACACCCCTTGATTCATAAAATTTTTTTAAATACAAATTATATACCAATACAACAAAACTATCACTTTAAAAATTCAAGACACTTAAACACACAATCAAAATACAAAAACTAAAAACAAAATTCAATAAACTAACTCTAAGCACAAAGTAGTGAATTTACTTGTTTGGAGGGGCGAAGCTCGATAGGAAACGGAGCCAGGGGACAAAGCTTGTGCCGACGGTGGCGAGTTGGGTTCTCCGATTTCAGAGGTTTAAATTAAATTACTTGCTAGGGCTTGAATTGAAATCAAGTGAGAAGAATAAACGTGGTTGAAGAGAGGAGTTTCGAGTTATAAAACCACCGATCAAATTTTCATTGGAAATTTAACATGTTATCATCGCCAACATTTTTTATTTATTCCTTTGCTGTTTTCAACTGAAATTACTGATGAGGGCTTTCGAGCCCAATTTCCACGGGTAAACAACAACAAAATATTTCTTGCTTGAGCTTTTATTGTTTTTTTTTAGATAAAATAAATTCTAGCAGTGTTTTGTTATTATAATAAATGGAAGCTTGATTTTTATGAAGAAAAAATTAGAATATTAATTATGTAATTAAACGAGTGAATGTACGTGGAAGATTTTCTAACCGACTTCTGAAATTATAGTGGATGCAAGCATGATTTCCATGAAAAAGAAATGCTGTCAGGGGAGATAACCCTAACAAAAAGCAATAAATGGAAGCTTACGTGATAATATAGAATTAAAATCGACCAAGCGTGAAGGGTTTATTGATTTGAAAGTAACAATAAATAAACTCTAAGCATGTTAAATGACACAAGATTGTTTTTTTTTTTTATATTAACGTGGGTGTTTGGGTCAGCTTGCGCGCATCACGACTAATCCCACGGGCCTTGAAATTAACGACCGTGTAAGCCTCCAGTAGCCATCATATGAGCAACCAAGAATTTGAATCTGAGATCACAGAGGGAGCAAACCCGTTGATCCCAAATCCTTACCACTTGGCCACCATCTAGATAATTACCAAGATTGTTTATCATAAACAAGACATGCCGAGACGTTTCAGACATTACCGTGAAAAATAATGTTTTATAATCAAATAATTTTATATGTAGTGATAGAATTTTTTCTTTTTACATTAAACATTTATTAAAATATAAAAATTCTTAAATTAACTTGACATCAACATAAAAAACACAATAAAAAAACTAACACACTCCTAAATACTAGCTTTGTTAATTTTGAAATGAAAGGTAATTGAGTAATTTAATTTTAATAGGAAAACAAAAAAATATAAAAACCCCTGCTCAGGGTTAAGCCACACTTTTTTGTTTCGGCATATTTAAGTAGTTTAATTATTCTAGAGAATTGGAAAAACCAATCTATTCTAAAATAATTT
Source organism: Populus euphratica (assembly GCF_000495115.2). Classification (NCBI taxonomy): domain Eukaryota; kingdom Viridiplantae; phylum Streptophyta; class Magnoliopsida; order Malpighiales; family Salicaceae; genus Populus; species Populus euphratica. The sequence goes on along the minus strand of NW_011499845.1, from coordinate 2,482,603 downwards.
GAAAATAACATTGACTCAGTGTTGAAAGATCGTCATGGCCGGATTAAAAAATCAACATAAAAAATAAAAAATATTAAGGTATTGTAAATATTTTTTATAATAAAAAAACATATGAAAATTCACCAATTAACCTAAAGGGTCAAAAAATAACCTAGGTAATTAATAAAAATATAATTTAGTTAGAAAATAAATATTTAAGATGATATTTTTTTATATAAATACCATGACAATAACATACCGAATCAATCTGAGTTAATTTGTTAACCCGCATGTCGAGTTACGTGACAATAATAACTTTATTAAAAGCAAATCACGATAAATTATAAAAACTAATTTACAATAAACTCAAATACTGAGTTGTGAAACTTGAAAAAAAAATGATTGAAAAAATAACAAAAAATAATAACTCAAGTAAATTTGAGTTAACTTGACAAATTTATATCTCGAGTTAAAAGACCAAGACAATGTAAAATAAATAAATTATAATGATCATTTCTCAATGAATCCAGTTTTAACAAATAAAATTGAAAAAACTAGTTAAAAAAGCATATAAAAAATAATTCGAGTCAATATGAGTTAGTCCATTAAACTTTTAACCCGAGTCACGAAATAAAAATAACTTTATAGAAAATCATAAAAAAAATCACAAAACATAATTCTCAGTTAATCTAATTTTTTTAAAAATTAACTAAAAAAATAAAATAAAAACTCAAGTAAACAGGGTTAAACTGTTAAACTTACCATTATGGCACCATAAAATTAGAATAATTTTATAAAAAATAAATTAAAAAATATAAAATTTAATTCACAATAAACTCGAGGTTATATAATAAAATTGGTATTAAGAAATATATTGGTTATAAAAAAATATATCAAGAAAAAATGGAAAATATTTTATTTGAATATCTACAGTAAAACACTCCTTTTTTTATATAGTTTTTTTAATGTTAATTTGTTAATTGTTAATGTTAATAATTGTAGGTAAATAGTTTTCTTAAAAACAACGATGCTAAAATTTCTTGAAGGGGTATTTGAGAGTGAGTTTTAATATATTTTTTATTAAATTTTATTTTTTTATTTTAAATTATTTATTTTAGTATTTTTACTAAAATAAATAATTTAAAATAAAAAAAATTCAATAAAAAAATCCTTAAAAAATAAGTTTCATAACCTTTTCAAATACTCTCTCCATTGCAAGGGAAGGCGCCATGAAAGCAAAAAAGAAG
>NW_011499845.1:2480123-2481305 GCF_000495115.2 Populus euphratica | reverse complement strand
AAGAGCGGTAACAATTAGATCTGGAGACCCCCTCATCAACATTCAAAAACGACTTTGTAAATCAGACGGCTGAAAACGCTCGATCAAAGCCAAACCGCTGCTGGGAACACCCAATCAACAGTAGCAGCGCAAGAAAAGTAAACAAACACGCGAGCCACTCAACAACGTTAACAAATTAAAATAAATGATAAATAATAAGAGTAATCTAAAAATCTAAAAAATACAAGAGTAAAGAGTAAGAGCCCTTTTATTTTACCTCACTCCTCTCAAAAAGATTTTATTTTCCTACATCTCTCCCTCTTAGTTTTTAAGATTCTCTCTGCTCGATCCTTGACTCGACGTTTCTCACTCGCTCGAACTCAGTCTCTCTTCACGTCAACTTCCCCTCCAAACCAATTACACCTCGAAGACGTTGTCGATTCGGCGAAGCTAGGGTTTCGGGTTCTTTTGCAATTTTTTGAAGCTTCTGATTGGTGAATCGTTCGAATTTCGTGGACATGGAGCTGTTTTATTGTGTTTGGAAGTTTCTGAGATCGTGTGGTAGCTAGAAAGTCGAATTAGGGTTTCTGTTTTTGGATGCAAAATTGGGGGTTTTGTTTTGCTCACCGTGTTCAATTTCATGGCGCAAGTATAAATTTAGGGTTTCTAGGGTTCATTCTGGTATTGTAGTTAGGGTTCTGGTCGTTTATTATATTAAGTTGCTAAATTTATAGTGTTCTTAGTCACTTTGATTGCTGGGGCGTATAATCGATAATTGAAAGTTCAGAGCTTTTTGTGGAGAATTTAGAGGGAACGAAGTGCTGGATTGAAAATTAGGGTTTCTGTTGTAAATTAAGCAAATTCGTGGGATTTGAAATGTTTTGGTTTGGTTTAGAAGTTAAATTGGGCAGTGGATAAGATAGTATTGAAGATTTAGGGTGTAGACTGTTGTATGAGAACTGAAGTGGGTGGAGTTTAATAACTCGGAGGTAAGAAATGTTTTATTCACAGTTTATTTTGGCCAAGAAAGGGCCTTTGGGTACAATTTGGATAGCTGCTCATCTGGAGAGGAAGCTTCGGAAGAATCAGGTCGCTGATACTGATATTGGTGTCTCTGTAGGTTAGTTTTTATCCACCTTTGTACAATATTTACTTTCAATTTGTTTGATTTCTTTTCGAGAAAGGAATGATACTACGACGCTC
>NW_011499845.1:2449352-2480081 GCF_000495115.2 Populus euphratica | reverse complement strand
GACGCTCTAATGACTGATGAAGTGGAACACCACTGTTCCATGGGGTTCGTTGTTTTGCTATATTTAATTTCCTTCTGGGATGTATCTGGTTTTTTTTGGGACAGTTGGAGCATATTTTGAGTTGCCTGTATCTACCGAGTAAAATGAAAATGACGTTCGCTTTCATTTACCAAAGTTTTCTTTAGTTGTTGTAGCAGTAATAATTTTATTTATTCAGATTATTTGTGATCTGGTCATCTGTCTTATTAGGTTATTAGTCAATCTCCTGCCGTCTTTATATTTGTATCGCTTTGTAACCATTGACATTAAATTGCAATTATTGCTAGAGCTGGCTTCCTTTTGTTTTTTGTTTTATTAACTAGTTAAGCAAGATGTTTTTTGGGACACCACCTCTTGAACACTTGTAATATGCTTGAAGGAAACCAAAGCCTTCCAGTCTACTTGCTATCTAAAAGCAGAAATTAATGAAGGAAACTGTAGTATTATTTCTGTCCTAGTTCCATTGCACTGCTTAAAAATTCTTTTGACTGAGAAAGGGGCCATCCTCCACTTCAATTACTATTATTGCTCTTCATTCAAATCAATCAAAATAGAGTACGAGGAAGAAAACTCCAAAGCTACCTCTTTTTTCATGGATACAACTTTGTGTTGCCAGCTTTCCAAAAGAAACCAAACCAAAATGACCATGAACAAAAGCAGAAATTTTAGCCTGAAGCTTCATTGCCACATTGCAATGAATCAACAATAACATGTTCCTCTTCTTGAACGCAGTACATAATTGATTTGATTTATCATCGTTGATATACATGGAAACATAAACATTACTAAAAGGATCTCTCCCATGGTAATTATGATCCACGGGAAGTAAAATAGTTGGGTGCTAGAAATGAAATGGATTTGCTAACAAGCTGTTACGAGCCAATGGGATCCTTCTCTATCTTCGTTATCAGTGAAAATTGTCTTTTTTGTTCAATTCCTATTACATTGAGCATACTTTGGATAGGGTATCTCACTTGGAAAATAAGAATGGTGTTTCATGTAGAGGAACCAGCATGGTTAGTTCTTTCCTTGATCTGGGATGATTGTTAATTGTTGTGCCTTTTGTATTCAAATAGAAAATGCTGCTGTAATTTATGCTGATTGAATAAATGTGTCATTTCTAGAATTATATAATCCTGCAAGCATTGAGTATATTTTAATCCTAGGCTAGTGGTAGATGCGTGTCCAAAGTTAAGTTATGTCCATCTGTTACAAGTAAACATTGAAATTCAGAGCAGTTGTATGAGTTGGAGCATTTGTGTAGTCTTTGATGCGGTTTGTATTTGTTGTCCGTTGATTGTCTCATATATGGCACATTGATTCTTAGTTGTTCATTATCTTCAAAGAATTATCATCTTTGGTTCCTCTGGCCTTAGTTTAAATATAAACTTTGATATTTCCTGCTTTATATCATCCTTCATTCCATGTTCATGCTTATCTTCTGGTAGCATCATAGTCGGAGATTCATTTGAATGGATTTGATAAATTTCGATTTGGCTTCTCACTGCTTCCTGTTTTTTTGATTATTCACTCTTTCTTGGCTCATGTATCTTCTGTTTTTGAGCAGATTCTATTCTTTTTCCTGACGTACCAATTGCACTGAGATTGTCTAGTCATCTTCTGCTTGGTGTGGTGAGGATATATTCTAGAAAGGTGAGTTACCTTTTTGATGATTGCAGTGAGGCTTTGCTCAAGGTAAAGCAAGCTTTCCGCTCCACTGCTGTTGATTTACCACCAGAAGAATCAACTGCCCCATATCACTCCATCACCTTGCCAGAGACTTTTGATCTTGATGATTTTGAGCTTCCAGACAATGATATTTTTCAAGGGTTAGTTCCAAAACATCTGAATAATGTTGATTACTTTTGTAGATCAAAAGAGCTCCAGATACACGCTGATCTTGCGAGGATCTGGAGTTGAGTTCATTCTTAAAAGGGTCCAACCATTATGTGCACTGGTCTTTATCCAGTAATTGTTAGATGCCTGACCATCCAAGTTTTTCAAGTGACTACATGGCCTGTTCTGCTGGACTAATTATATGGCTTGATTTTTTTTGGTACTTATATGGTAATGTATTGCTGCAAACTTCTGATGATTGTAGAAGATTCAGGAGAATTTCATAGTGTTCATTTTCCCTGTCTATTGATTGAATATAGGTCTGAATCATAATATGTCAATTTCCTGCTAGGACCTATGATGCCTTTTTATCTTGATATTGACACAGCACTTTCTTGCAGCAACTATGTTGATCATCACATTAGTACAAGGGAGCAGATTACCCTCCAAGACACAATGGATGGTGTTGTCTACTCCACATCACAATTTGGATTGGATGGTTAGTGTATGCCTTTGCAAGTCATGGGAATATTACATTTAATTTTATAGAGATGGCTGTGCACTTAATGGGTTTCTGATATATTTTGGGGTTGCTTTCAGAGCGGTTTGGTGACGGTGACACTTCTCATGTTGATTTGGACCTTGAAGAGGTAATTTTGTTTTGCTTTTGTCTATATATCTTTGCAAGATGGGCTGGAATCTACATTGATCTGCAATTTGGTCAATATGGTTTTACAGTTTTACTGGTATTTAGTGATAGTAGATTTGTTCAACCATATTTTTAAATTTGGAACCCTCATGTGCCACGTGCTGGGTGCGCTGCTCTGCTTCTATGCATGAGATTTTCTCAATACCTCCTACCATCCAGGTTTTTTATGGTGCTGGATAAATCTGTTTCATCCACTAGCTCACTTTATTGTATCATGTGATTGCTAAATTTTCTTTCATGGGTTGCTTATAAACAGGACCTGTTCCTAGACAAGGTTGCAGCTCCAAGGTCTGATGAAGTTTCAGAGTATGGATTTCTACAACTTTGCTATCTGATTCCTTTTCAAACCTTTCATGTGATTGTGTGTTCATTTGTTCACATACTTTCAAATTCCAATTTGTTTTATTCATTTTTTCGATGGCGGGGAGATACTATTTGAAAGACAGCCTTGTGCTTGTCCCATAGATAGATGTTTTTTCAGATTGCAGTAACCAAATGCTAATATTTTGAGTGTTATATTAATAAATGCAAATTAGAATTCATTTTCAAGTATGTGATTGAGCATAATTCCCATTCATATTATTTATACATGGACTATGTTTTGTTATCTTTGGTCAAGTCTTTGTGCCCAATAGTAATATGTCATTGTAGCTGCAGTTAATTTGGTGAGAGCACAATGCATATAAATGGAGATATTAATAAATTGCTCTGTTGCTGGATGAGTGTATCATCTGTGTGTACTTTAGTTTGCATGGACACCCTTCAAGGCAAACTGTCACAGATAGGATACTAACCTTCTATCTAAAAATATTCATATTGATGAAATTAGTGTTTGCAGTCTAGAGTATAAGCATATGATGTTGTGGTTTTAATGAGGTTTTCATGGTTGCATTTGGTTAAGATAAAGGAAATAGATAGCTTGCATGCAATGTATGCCTGGCTCAACATCCACTCCATAATAAATAGTCCATCACAAGGCTATTATTATTATTGTGGGTAATTAGTGATTGTTGATTCATGGAATCATTTACAATGTGCAAAGTTTGAAAATATAAGTTCATAGAATATGTGTGGATAGTTAACCTGGTGATTAATACATAATATCAACCCCCTTTTTGCAGGCTGAGTCTTCAGCAGACGTCTGCGGAGCCATTGGAACCAAAAGTAGAGGAAGATCATGATGTGATTGGAACTGCAGAAGCCATGCCAGTGAATGGTACTAGAAACAAGGTTGATATGGAAATCCGAAATATGTTCTCTTACCTCTAGCAGTCTCCTATTCCCTTCACCCAATACTTTTTTTCCTCTTAATGTGGTCCATTGATTTTTGTTAATGTAATTTGTTGAATTTATCATTTTTCTTGGAAGTGGGAGGATAATTTTAGCTGATGAAAATGGTTTACCCTTGTGAGCAGATGGGAAGTCAAGCTTCAAATTCTGAATCTCTGGACTATGCTCAGGCTCCTTCCACTCCTGGGTTAGTAGAAGAGCCAAACTTGTCCAGTGTTCAGGATGGTCTAGCCTGTGATGATCATTTAAAATCAGAAGATAACAATTTGACCGATGGCATAGAGAGCACTGGAAATGCTTCCAGTAAGCCAAATCATCACAGGGATGACACAATGAATTTGTCTTTGGGCAATCATTTAAACTGTGATACTGTTGTGTGCATACCTGCTGAGGAGAATGGCTGCCTTCCTGGTGATTTGGAAATCAATCAAGCAGAGTCACAAGGAGAGTTACTATCTACATCAGTGAATATAGATTGTTTAGCAGCAGATGGGACGGTTTGTGCATTAGATGGATCAAAGAATGTAGAAGTGATAAATAACATTGTCTGCAATGGTGAGGTCACTGTGCCCTTTGTCGATAAAATCAATGGTGAGTGCAGAGAATCCACGGGAGTCAGGCTACACGAACCAGATAATCTCGAAATTGCTAATGCTGTGGAAGACTTGAGCTCACTTGGAAAAGCTGTAGATGCGAATACTGGCTGTCCATTGGAATTGGCTGGTGCCCCAGAGGGTGATGCTCAGGCTCACCGAGGGCCAGAGGATCCTGATTCTTCGAGCAAAGATGATGGAGAAAAGACACACAATTGCATGGGTGTGCTCCGTGCATGCAATTCCTACATGAGTGGACCTGATTCATCATTTCATGGGATTAATAATGATGATTTTCAGCTTCCCCCTGAAACACAAGGTCTTGCACCGTGTTCATTGGAGATGTCCAATGGGGAGGAAGTATTCCATGCTTCTGGAATTTCCACTAAGGTGCAAGGTTTGTTCTACAAGCTATATGAATGAACTTTGAGTAAATTGTTGTGCAAGGTGTTGTTTGAATCTTCTGCACATGTTACAAGCTATACTTTTTAATGTTTAATGGATCTCTTACCCTTGCAGGTGAAAAATGCCATGTGACTGATGTTATACAATCAGTGGAAAATCAGATATCTGAACTCAATTTACCTGGAGAAATTCAAGCAGATGGTGGGAAATTGAATAGTCCCTTGACTTCTGAATTGCCTACACCTGAAAAGTTGCTTTCTTTACCTCAAGGGCTTCTTGATAAGCCAAATGATTTGCTGGTTGAGTCAACTCCAGTAGAAGAAATCGTAGATGGGGGTGACAGAAGCAGTGCTGGAACCAACATTACTGGAAAAAAGCGTAGTTTTACAGAAAGTTCACTAACTGTGCAGAGTTTAAATTCAGTTGATTCTTTTGGTGTCTCTAGATCAAAGAGAACAGTGGATTCCATTCCTGATGATGACGACTTGCTATCTTCTATATTAGGTATATGATTCTTGATGCCTCTTAGAATGCCATGCTGTGACATGACTCATGAGTTGTGTATATATAACAAGAAAAAAGGTTCAGTGGACTTGCTTTGAGAAAAGGTGACTTTTGTAAATATGTGGGCATGTTTGACCTTGCATATTGTTGTTTCAGTTGGAAGAAGATCTTCAGTTCTGAAAGTGAAAACTACTCCACCTGCACCTGAAGTGGCATCCATGAAACGTGCCCGGTCTGCATCTCGTCCTAGTGCCATGAAGAGGAAGGTGCTTATGGATGATTCAATGGTCTTGCTTGGCGAGTATGACTATTTTTTTTCATTTTATTCTTGTTTTCATAAGTTACCTGTTGTCAACTGCTATTTGTAGTAGTAAATATCTATACTTGTTTAAGAGTCTGGCAGTAAAGCAAGCCTCTCTTGCATGTCAAACTATTGAACTAATAAAATAGGAAAATTCTGCTAGCTATTGTCTCTTACAACCCCTTTCCCCCATCCCTGTTGAGCCATAAAATTTATACACTTAAATTAAGTATGTTGCTGCTGCTGTTTCTTGAAAGAGTCTCTTCTATCTACCCGTTGCATAAGCTCATTGTCTTTGCAGTTCAATGATCCCTTTAGCTTTGTTGAACAACTCTGACTCCCTTTGATATAGTTGCATGAAGATAGGTTACCCATTAGGCTTAATATAGCTTTGTGCTTTTGTCTACTGGGCTTCAGTGGCAGTATATGCTATAATTTGTTTTGAGATAGGTTACCCAAGTATTTTTCTGACCCTCACTTGCATAATCAATCGGTTTAAGAATATAAATTTCAATGATGCACTAAATATTTGGGTGTCGTAGACTTTTTATAATCTGTTAAATACTGCTGATGGTTTTCCATTTCCCCCCTGTCAAGTACAATACGCCAACAGTTAACTAATACTGAAGACATACGTCGCATACGGAAGAAAGCTCCGTGCACACGCACCGAGATTTTAATGATTCAGAGACAATCCTTAGATGAAGAAATTTTCAGTGAACCAGTATTGACTGGTGAGTGCATTTTGCAAAATCTTCAGCATGCTTGTTTGCTGTAATTTATTTATTTGTTTAAATTGTAATGATTTGTTCTGTCTGATTATGTCCTGGCTTTAGTTATAACAATCAATGTGACTCTCCTATTAACTTTGAGAGCTCTTATAGGCCCACAGTACACAATTTAGGAACATCTTTTCATGTTGTAACAATCAAAGTTGAATCCCTTCTCTATATTTTTTCAACAGAAGAATGTTACAACAGAATCTAGTTGTATTTCATGAGTGGATGATTGCCCCCGCCACCCCCCCTTTTCTTTTTTTCTTTCAGCTTGTGCCATGAGCTTCACTTGATTCACTCCCAGCTTGTGAAGATGCTGGCTAAATTTCAGTGGACATGAATTTTTTTTTTTATAACCTTTGATTTTCTTGCGTGTCTTTAAATTATGCATGCTTCATTTGATTTTATTGTTATTCATGCAACCAAATTTCGTTTGCTTATGAAGATACAAGCTGATTAAATTTTGGTCTTTCAGGTATGTCGGCAGAGCTGACATGTTTGCACAGTGAAACATTTGATTTGAGCAGAATAGAGATAGATGACAATGATGATAACAATGCTTCTGTAGTGGCAAAGGATTCTAGTAGACCAGCTGTTGCTCAAGTTAATGAATTGGAAGCAAGCACTGAACCTGTTATTTGCAGAAAAGATGTTGATGGACAACCTGCTGAGAATCTCATTTGGACTGAGAAGCAAGGGCAAATGAGTGCTATTGTCGATGTTTCTGGTTACAGATCTTCAGAACATGGAATATTTGGGGAAATAACTGAAATGGAAGTTGATAAAGGGAATGTGGAAGTTACAGATGCTGCAAACCACACCACTATTCTGCATTTTGATGGATCGCACACTGAACTGATTTCTGGAGATGCTGGTGACATGGTGGATGGGATGGCTCTCATGGATGGCTTTACTGGCACAGATGGTTCTCTGCAGATGGATGCTTCAATTCTGCCATCGGATATGATGGATACTCAAGTATTTGGGGAGGTTGATTTAAGGGATGTGAGTGATGGAAAAACACTCGATGACATTGAAGTTTTAAAACATCATAAACAAAATATTGTTGCAGTTGAAACTGAATCAAGGGAATGGGAACTTTTGTTGGAAGAAAGCGAAGCTGGCGGACCAGCAGAAATCAGAGTAGATTTTCAGGCTGATGGATCTGCACCTGCTGATGATGCAGACACATTGCTTGCAAGTATATCGTCAGAGATTGGTGAATGCATTAACCTCACTTCTGTAAATGTTGACCAAACTCAGGATGGTGTTGAAAATGACAAGCTAGGGGATGGTAATGAAGATGGGGGCCTAGCCATGAGCTCAGGGCATGTTGACAAGGACCGAGATTCTAATCATCTATGTAATGAAGAATTAATGACGAACCCTACATTTCCTGTAGGATCTGATACGGACTTCAAAAATGATTCTCTAAATGGTGGAGATTATCCTGTTTCTCGAGAAACTGATCCACAGAGAATTGTGGATGCTGAAATAACTTATGCTGACCATCCTGCTGTAAGTTAAACACCTGATATCATTTTTGTTCTGATTTTCTCTTGTAAGGCATCTTCATTAGAACTCATTTCTGTCATCTGGGTGCTTTTTATGTTTTTCTTTTTGCTTTTTTTTCTTTCCTTGTGCCTGCTTTTGTAACTGTAAAACATGATTTGGCATCGAGGTGCATCTAAATTTGTTCCTTTTTTTGCACACCTAGTTTTTCTGTTGTCGAACAATATTAGGGAACACAGTTTATTCTGTTGTTAATGAACTTGATTTGTTTTTTGTTTTTTTATCTGGTGGAAACTTGTCTGGCTGTTTCTGATCCTTTAATTTTTATTTGTTTTAAATTTTTCAATAAGAGATGTTTAGCGGTTAGCAAACAGAGCAGTCACAAACTATGACGCACAAGTAAGAAGCCATGTGTAATAGCTTGGCATGCTTAATTTTTTGCCCTCCCTTAAATGTGTTGCAATTTGCTTCAAAAGCCAATTTGTATTTGGCATCACTTTGTCCTAGCATGGAATTATAATATGGTTATGGACTCTCATATTATTATTGGATGAGTAGAATCTCCTGTAAATAATTCCAGCATTGGCTAAATAGATTGTCTGATGGTGCAGGATCTTCAAGATGTTGCATTTGCAAATGATACAGGTGAGCTTCTCTTTCATAGTTTAATGAAGTATTTGCAAACCTCTAATTGTGTTTCTTTCTTATAATGTTTCTTTCATCATGAACAGTCATATATATAGTAAACACTTAAACATGTTTGGTGCTAGACATTCTTTTTGTAGCGTAAAATATGTAAAACTTAATGTTGAAGACATCTGTTCCTCATTTTTTAGTGTTCGGTAGATTATCAGCAAACATCATTTATGTAGGGATATTAAATTTCAAATTTAGTTGCAAAGAGCTGTTCTCGACAGTAATGCAGGCATGGAGAACATGCCAAAAAAAAAAAGAAGATTCAAAGATTTGAGGAATTCAGAATTATGATTTAGATTGGATATGGAGCTTATTTGGTTCATTACAGTGTTTTAGGTCCTAACAGAATCATAGTTTTATTTTTATCCAAGCCAATTAACTGCTGATTCTTTGTTTCTATAGTTTCATAATTCGTTGGTATTTTATGCATCCATCAACTTTGCTTGAAATAGGCTATAGCAGGTTTTAGGTATCACTTTTGGGTTTTGCGATTTGATAGTCTCTTTGGCCTTCCTGTTTTAGTCAATGGCATGAATATTTTTTTGGCCTAGGACAGTGAACTGATTTTCTTTGCGAAGAATTCTCTTCTGCTTGTATGTGCTATTTGGTGGAGTTTCTGTTTTTAATGGTGGTTTGCCTATTTTCTTTTCAGAATTTTTGAATGTAGATGATGATGAGATGGGTGGAAATGATGATGATGGCATACCAGGTCCTGAAGATGCTTGCCTTCTTGACAATAGTGGATGGTCTTCCCGCACCAGGTGTGTGCGGATCATGTGGGCTGGGTTCTTGCTGGATGATATGGAAATGAGTTTTGTCTGTGTGTGCATGTGTGTGTATCTGTTTGTTGGTGTGCATTCATATAGGATCTAGGACAGATTTCCATTGGCATGCTGGGCGCGCATACTTTACTGTTGTGCATGGTATTTGAGATCATGCCTAGATATTATGTGGTCAAAATGATAGGTATATGATATCTGCCTGCTTAATGTGTTGAAAATTTGCCCTCCACTTCCTTTATTTTTTGGCACTTCATCTGTGGGTCTGTAGGGTAGTGTAAAGCAGTATACTGTAGCTGAGATTGCCTTGTCTTTCAATCTCTATCCAAAGCTGTTCTTTTTACCCCAAAGCTTCTCTGGGTTGCTTTACAGAGCCATGTTGGTTTTTAGCAAGTTTTGGTATATGAGTGGCATATTTGAGGAAACACGATGGCATTGCAAACTTGGGATGTTAGTTGAAAGCTTTGAATTATTTACATTCTCAACCCTGCTATGATAATTATCACTTAATAGCATACAATTTAATACTATCTTCGTGTCCTCCACTATAAAGAGTGAACAAACTATTTATTTGTTGTAGAGTTGTCAAGATATCGCAAGATGTTCCCTGGTTATGATGATCAGGATCATAATGAGCTTAGACAGTGTTCTCCCTTTTAATCCTTGTAATTTTACATTAAAAATACTGGCTGTGGAGATTCTTTGTTTGCGTCTTCAATGCAGTCTTTAATATGTTTCGTGCATTTCTAATTAAAAATTAGGCTGAATGATTACGATAAATTGTGGATGCTCTCTTTTGCAGAGCTGTTGCCAAGTACCTTCAGACTATATTTGATAATGAAGGTGGAAATGGAAGGAAGGTCATTTCAGTGGACAACCTTCTGGCTGGTAAAACTCGGAAGGAGGCATCAAGAATGTTCTTTGAAACTTTGGTATGTGTTGCACACTTGGGTTGTGGTGAACACCATATTGTGTTTCGAAGATCTGATAAGGACATAAATATTTCTTTCAAGTTGAAAAATAGGTGTTGAATGGGTTTGAAGGGGATTTGCATAATTTTGATGTGGGAAGGACTTGTTAGTATAGGCAGGGGGCAAGCAGTTCGTTTTAAATTTTAACAGTGGCAACATAATATGGAGATAGAGAGCTGTGCAAGGACCAAGACATTTTAATACAGGGTGCTTGTTTGAATATTGGAAAGATTTATTGAGAAATAGAACAGCGATGAATAATATGCTAAAATGCATTGGATGATATTCTAGTTATCCTTCTGTTGTTTGCAACTTGTTTGTGTGGCGGTGGATCCTCCCTCTTGACTTCGATGATTATTGATGATGTTAATCTTTGCCCTTTTGCAGGTTCTTAAAACAAGGGATTACATCCATGTAGACCAGTTAAAGCCCTTTGACAGCATCAATGTAAAGCCACGAGCAAAGCTCATGAAATCAGACTTCTGATCTCGGGTAGGAAAGGCAGAAACAGTTGATAAAATCAATTTAGGTCTAGTTCAGCTCGTGCTGAGTGAGCTGGGGATTTTCTTTCTTCTTTTTCCCTTTTCGTCATATTTATTCCTTACTCTAAATTATTTCCTCATAGTTGGTGTAACTGATAGTTTAACGACGCAGTAGAGTTGCATATGTTACAGTATCAGGTGTAACATTCGTAATGTGGATCATGTGTGTAAATATGTGTAACATATTAACATTTGCAATTGAAGATGCTAATTTATTTGTTTGCCTCTACAATTACTGTGCTATTTGTTATTGGTGACAGGTAGATTTGAGTGTCAGTTTCTAAAGATGTCATTGCCATTTTAATTTAGTCGAAGCAACAATGGCAAATTAACCTTTTGGTTGCGATGGGCCATAGGCGTATGCTTAACGAATTCTTCCTTGTCGCCATAGGCAATCATTAGATTGTGTTTTCTTTGATTCATTCGTTGCCCATGCAACTAACTCTGCGACTGCTTCCATGGATCTTCAGTTGAATCAGTCCATCTTCATCAATTCAAGGACCGAGTTGCTTATATTCATTTTTCATGCAAAATAATAATGATCACCACCAGTTCGTGGATCATCAACTTTTGGTCAAACGAACATCAATTCATGCACTACGTGGAAAATAGGACGATAGTAGTGTGAGTTTAACGGGGGCTCTTTGCTGGAAGGCTATATAGAAAAACTGTTTGGAGTGAAGCGTGGCAGGAGGGATGGAGTGAATTTGTGCGCCAAGGCGGAGAAAGGAAAGATGAATCATCATCCATCTAATTGTTTAGCTAACAAGGGAAGAGGAGAATGACAATTACCTCCAATCCTTTTTGAGTCCATGCTCTTTCTGCCACACAAGATATGTCTAATCCCTTCTCGTTCATCTTTCCTACAGTCCCTTCTGACAAATAGACTAATAGTGTATAACTGGATGAACATTCGAGGTGTGAACTAAAGCGGGTACATATTAATGGAGGTACCGTGGAGGTGCTTACAAATAAAAAGAAGTTCAACTTCGCCTCACATGGTACAAGGAAATTTAAACCGACACTCATTAATTTCTGATCCAAAGCCAGTAACTAGAATCACTACATTGCACTGCACCATCAAACCACCAACATATGGAGCTGCTGCTCTCACAATTGTTTTGATTATGCACCATCTGCAAGAGTCCTCTTGGATGTGCTGATGTACAGAACTGCATCAAAGGAGTTCAAATATGGTCATCATCAAGCAGTCCTTCGAGACAGGCAAGAAATTACAATGTAAAGACATTTGGTACCATTATTTCCTCGTATGAAAGCATCACCATATTTGTTTTTCAGTTGGCCATTTACATATTCTTCTGTTTGTTCCATTGCTATGTTCATGTACCCATCAAGACAAGCTAAAATACCTGCACAAAAAAAAATGCCAGTGACAATAAGCATAACATTGGATAAAAAGAGTGAGATTAGAGCATGCTCCATAAAGTGGGGGAAATCAAGCTGAAGTTCCAGTAATATCATAGCACTTGACATCTGATTATTCGACTTGTCATACCATGAATGCCATGGAAATTCTGGACAGCCTTGAAAAGGTTTATAGGCTAACGAGTCATTGTGTTTTCTCATACTCTTCCCATTTCTGGACAGCCTTGACGAGAAACAAGGAAATTTCACTGGTCTAAACCATGTGCACTAAGCAGGAAATATTTATTTATACAAAAACGCTCCTTGTAATAAATCCTTCCCTCATCAAGGCTGTGACATGACTTTAAAGAAAAACTGTTTGTCCGCTAGTAGACCTTTTTGGTTCACAGATACATTGCAGTGATGGGCAACGCCCACTGGTTCATTCTGCATTCAGATGTATATCTATAACCCGAACAGCATAACCCATGTCCCTAGAACGGGTTAAATTTCAATATTAAAAACCAACACATTGATTTCCGGTGCACAACCTTCATTAAAATGTGAAAGAAAAAACCCATTTATGGGAAAGTAAGACGGTTATACTGTAGCTATATTTAGATAAATCCATCATCTCACCATGTTGTAGATGAAACCAGCAGAAAGGATAAGAAAGAAAAATTTACAGATCAGGTTTATATAGAACACAACTAGAATATGCTACATAGAAAAAGAAAGTGACCTCTATAATCAACTCCAGAATTGAGCTTAACCACAACAGGCCGCCCACGAATTGATTTAAGAAAATCAGCCGGTGTTTTTGTGGTTGTCGAACCCTTCTCTCCTCCAGTTGACATTTTCTTTTTCCTGCATAAAAATATCATGGGCAATAACGAAAGAATCATACATTTGGCCTTAAAATCTTACGAAAAAACAAATCTGAAGAATCATATCCTCAACGCAATCCCAATCTGCCAAAAACATGGGAAACATAGAAGAAGACAACGACTTGAAATCCCTTTTGCGCTCGTAAAAGCAGGTAGTTACAGTTCCAAGTAGTCAGATTTGAAAAAACTGGACATGAATCGTACCTACAAACTACCTCCTGTAAATTCTATAGTCCATAATACTAAAATTAAAAAAATAAAATAAAATGTTAGCATGCTAGTGTTTTTGAAGTAACAAGGAATTACCCGCAAAATAAAACTAAAAGACAACCCTAATTTCATAGCTGAAAAAGATTGAAGAATTAATAATTCGAGTTTTTTTATTTTTTATTTTACCTGAGTTGCCAAACAAAGACGATCTTCTGCTTTGGGATTAGGGTTTTAGGTAGGGGAGGAGGGACTTGAACCTGGGCTTATTAGAAAGAGTATATACAAATAATGGAGAAATAATGTTGCGCGTGTCTGTCACGTGAAAGCTCCTCGTCTGGTTATTTATGGAGCCCTTGTTTTCCAATAATTTTCTGACAAATACAATATTAATGAATTCTTCGACTACAAAATACAAATGAACCGAGCTCGTCCTAACTCGTTTGTTGAAATAAAATGAACTTATATAAGTCCACAGTTAAAAGCTTGTTATATAAATGATTTGAGTTTAAATTTAGCTAAGTTTTATTTATTTTGAATCATAAGCTAGTTTAATTAAGCTCATAAATTAGGCTTTAAGCAAAACTCATTTAAAAACTTCCAAACAAATTAGTTTATAAAACTTACAAAGATTTGAAAGAGTGAATAATTTTTATAATATTTCATTAATTATATAAACAAATTTAACATGCAATAAAAAAATTTCTTGTGAAATAAAATTTAATAAAGATTTTATGTGTGTGATAGATAAAAGTTCAAAGATGTAATAAATTTTTTTAAAAATCCGTGAGATACATTGTATTTATAGAACTTTTTATTATATTGCAATTGTATAATATTTTTATAAATATATTAAATTTAAGCCTAATTCGTATATAAATAAATTAGCAGATTTGAGTTGGATATATATTTTGTTAATCTGAACAAAAAGTTTTATTCTATTTTTAAAAAATATTAAATTGATATATTTTTTTAATATTTTTCAATGATTTTGAAGTTTTAATATAAAAAATAAAATTAAAAAATTAAAAAAATATTTTAATGTATTTTTAATTTAAAAATTATTTTTTAAAAAAACTTTACATCAAATACCAAACATATATAAAGACAAAACATTGCTACCTGTTAACTAACTGCAGGAAAGAGCAAACAGACCTTACCACGACCATTTAACCATAATACAGGTGATGCATTTTCAGACAAAAAACAAGCACATATATACGAAGTCCCTTCTTCGCGGCGACAATGCTCGACTAACTGGCTAGCTAATAATTAAATAATCATCTCAGCTCAGGCTGGCTTAAGCATGAGGAGTTTATCTTTGCCTAGCAGTGTAACACTCAATAATCACGCGTTATTAGTATATATGTTAGCTAGAGTGTGAAAGATTAAATAGTTCAACAACCATTAACCGAGCCGATTTTTGACCTAAGAAATTGCAAGGAGAACTACCATCCAAGCTGAAACTCGAGGCGCCTAGCTGCTGCTTTCTTATGTTCTATTTTGTTCGAACTAGCTCGGTTCTGACACTCGCAGGCGACCACCAACCCTATCTGCCTCGCTTCTCCTGAATAAGGATATCATCATCAGGAGCAATACGTTAAGCTTTGCATGATTTAAGAAACATAAAAGTGATGGCATATAAATTGTAACTGATCCTTCCCTCTTAACAAGTTCGTCTTCTCACCTTCTGAGGCAGTTCAATTTCCTATGATGAACCAGAACTTTGCTTTACGATATTGAATAAGAGTAGAAGTAGCCAGTGTCCAGTAACTTTAATGCAATAATTAAGCAGTTTCACTCACCTTCTACTATTTCATTGAAAGACAAAAAAACATTCTCGTTTGAATAGCTAACAACTCTTTCAAAGCTTAGCGGGGAAAAAGGCGGATACAGGTAAGAATGGTGCAGCCTGACACAATAGCTTCATTTATGTAAACTAACACTGTTTTGAATACCACAGCCAGTTCGAGAACACTTTGGATAATACAAAAGAATGCAATACCCTATACAGATGAAAAGACGATGAATGACAACTGTAAATACAAAGTAATTTATCTAGAAGATAAAACGCTTGGATCAGCTGGCTTGCTTAATACGGTATATGGAAACAGCTGCTGCATGGACCAAGTTGTGCGAAGCCGAATAAGGTTCCGTCGATGAGTTGTTCATGTCTTCCAGGTGCAAAAATCCCAGTGTCCTGACCATTGATTGCTGTTTGGATAGGCTCATTAAGTGCAATTCTATTCTTAACTCTATCACTAAAACTTGCAGAGCAAGTGTTTGCATAGATTGCAAAATATTTTCTGCGTGTTTGTGAAGAAAAGGGACGCTTGGATCAATACTGAAAATTCGAAGTAAACTCCAAAATTGATACATTAATCCACACTCGCAACAAAAAAGAATTTTATACTTAGGTCACATAAATGATGCAAACATATTTCACATAACATTTACTCCATCCGTTTTCCAGGCATTGCACAAACACAATTCACATCTAAACAGGCGGCTTCTATCCGCCAGATTTCCTGATCAGTGAGCAACAACAATCTCTTAAAAGGCACAACCATATCAGGATATTCAAAAGATTTGTTTCTCTCATGTCCGGGCTAGCCTAGAGAATTTTTTCTGAGATGCGACACAAAGATTGAAGTTCTTAGGTTCAGCATAAGGGATACTTCTGTTCAAAACAAAAATTAAGTGTGGAGACCCAAAAAGAACAATGCATGTAATTAAGTAACTTTTGAAAAATGATTTTAATGTTAAGCAAGTAGTAGACTTGTTTCCTTATGATTTTAATGTTGAGCAAGTAGTAGACTTGTTTCCTTCACAAGCAAGGGATTCCTATACTCCCTACTCAGAGACAAACTATAATGAGGATTAATCAAGCTTCTATGGATCTGTCATCATTTACAAATCCTCAAAACCATGAATTTAGAACCTGAATTCACATCACGCTTTTCTGCCACCCTTTCTGCCTCTCTTTCCAAGACAATCAACCATCTGTACCCTAGATATCAACTTCTATTTTGAAAAAAAATTAACATCGAGAACACATGATAAGTGTAACCGTAGCATCAAAGCTAAGTCAGCCAGCTTCAAGTTCAGCACCAAACTGCTCTAAGCGAGCAGCATCCTCATCAGGATCCCGGACCAAAGCATGATTAATTAGTCCATCATCCTCACTAGCACCTATCTGTCTTCCGCCAAACCTAAATGGCAACAAGAAGAATCATAACAGAAAGAAAATTAGAAAATTTAAATGACTTCGGAAGGACTGGTGAGCAATGCCAATGAACTAATCCAAAAAAGATTTCAACTGATGCTACATTTTTGGGTTGATTGATCTACACCTTATTTCTGAGAGAGTCCCTCATAGCGTCTCTTTTCAATTCACAATGTGACAATCATTGGTACTGTATAATATTTGGAGATATGTTCCCAGCCATATTTCCAAGCAAACAAAAAGCACTGAACTCTAGTATCCAACACGGCATCGCACATTGATTGTATAACATGCAATTAATATAAATTCTAAAGAGATCCGCTATGCATGTTTAAGCATGAACAAACTAGCATGATTTATGTAAGAGATCTACAATCTTCATTTCTCTCTAACCAACCATAAGATGATGTCCTCTATTCATTTTAGATCATGCAAATCAAATTTCAAGAAGTTTGACACTGAATGTGTTTGCTCCATATCGTGACAAATTGTTCATGATTGTGTTCATGAATTTTCAATATCAAAAACTTAAGTAGACAAAGCACCTGAAATTTATCATTTATGATACATTAATTTATCACATCAGATCTGACAGTTTATTGAAAATCACATCATAGTAGATATCTTCATATGTATGTATAAATTTAATCATCTACTATTTTGCTGCTGATATTTTTAGTCTGCTACTGCTTATCCAAAAGTAAAAATGAGTAATCATCATGCCTGAGCTTGTTACTGTGCCGGTCAATTTCTATAAAGTGAAGTGATTCTCACTCATGTCCGACTGAGTCAAATGAGGTAACTACTAATTAACACATCAGAACTCACCATCGTCCATTCATCAATTCTATGCACCTTCGAGCATCATTTCTGTCCTTAAATCTCACTAAAACAACACCGTGTGGATTATTCTCACAGACCTGCAAGCAGAGACATAAAAGAGAGTGAGAAGTTGGGGAGAAATTAAAATGAGCTGAAAGTAGATTAAAATCTAGTAAAACAGCAGCTTGGCAATGGAACTCAAAAGTGGCTATCAGTGCATTACTAAAGGAATACAACAAGAATGAAGAGAATTTTCAACCTTTGTCCTTAGAATTGCATGGAGGCAGTAGGAAACCAAACAAAACAAAACCAAACAAAACAAACACAATGACTTCTGAACTTCTTGTTTTCCATGATACCTAAGTATTTCTTTGAGAATGAAACGAAGAAAACAATTTTCAGTTCATGTTTGAAAATGCACAGGCTGGTCCGCTAGTGAAGACAATGAAGTACACTTTTCAATGCCTGGGAGTTCTTAAAAGGTCAGCCAAATAAGTGTTGGAGAATAAAGGACTCCCAAGAACAAATGCAATTAGATGAAATGAACTAAATCTGTACCATACATGTAAAATGCAAAATTTACCACCTAGCACTAAACAAAAACCAGTGCAAAGTTTCTATTGCATGAATAGCTTGTTTAGTATGATTTGTAACAGGTTATGTAATAGAAATACACAAGCTTGGCTGAAAAAATTTCAGATACCTTGATGGAATCTATTGGACCAAGCTTCACACATTCCTCTCTAACATCTACCTCGAGTTCTGAACCTAAGCTTTCATCAGCCTGTAATAAGAAATTCAAATATAGCATGGTACAAAAATCAGTAACTTCATATTCGAAAACAGAATGTAGCAATCCTACCTAAGGATATTAGCCATTAAAAACAAAAAAAATGAGATGGCATATTTTATTTTGAGAAAAAAGTACCATTTATAAATATTCTAATGATGATAAACATTTGTAATAAGAAGCTGCAAAGCAGATGCTGAAAACAAGAGACTGTGCTTTTCCTCAATGAGTATGAAAATTTTGGTTACTGCATTTCAATGCCCCATGCTAGTACATTCTCTTTAAAACTTCAACCCTTGCACTATTGCACAGTCATTATACTGACCAAATCAAAATGGTAACCTCTTCAGATAACCAAAAGTAGGAGAATTACATTAAGCGCCCAGATAAAAACACCCTTAACAAAATAAACTACTAAAATAGAGAAAAGATTTGCAACATAAACAGATCAACAATGGTGGATATGGCAACAGGTCATTGTTTACCATATCTCTGCAAAATCTCAAAGAAACACATTTGCTCTCTTAATAACTTTTTGTGCACACATAAAAACTTAAATACAACAAATGGATAGCAGTTTGTCTGTCAAATGTTAGACAGATTCTGATAAAAGTCATTTAAACCAACAGTACTTCCAGAGGAAGTCCCATCCAAACCATAGATGGTTCCAAACTCACCCTCATTTCAGAAAGAGTGAACAAGTGGCGAAGAACTACAGTCGCTGGAATTGACACCTTGGCATCATCACGGCCACCTGTGGGATACAAGCACATGAAGTCAGCCATATGCAAGGCATCACTTGTAAAAGCAACTGCAAAGGAACTCGAAATAAAAACCTCAAGAAAAAACTAGTTACATCTCATGGAACAAAATTGAAACATTGAAAATAAAAATAAGGCATGTAATTTTCAACCCTTCAACTGCATTGTATCCACTCAAACCTGGTTCAAGATTTACCCTACAATGGCCTTTTTTTATCCACTCAAACCTGCTTCAAGATTTACCCTAGTAAGGCCTTTTTTTTTCAACTGTAACTCTAAAAAATGGAAAATTTTGTATTCATGTGTAAAAGGGATAAACCACATAATTCCTCGTCAATTTTAACAAGCCAGAGAAAGGTTGCTGGAGTTGACCTTCTCACAATCAAAGTACTTTAGTTAAAGGAATGGTTTAAATCATGGATATTGTGGCAATGTCATAAAACGTAGGAGTATAGATACTTTATTTCAGAAAAGACAGGGATAGATAAAAGTAAGTTCACTTGGAACCCTTACATGCATATTTACTGAACTAAATTCAATGCCTCAGATTGAACAAGAACCTACCCCAACCAAGGATCCTGTCCTCAACCTTCTTCAGCTTCCTTTTCTTCTTGCTGTCAATTTGTTTGGATATAAATCTGTCCCCTGCATTTATCATGAATAAGACTCAGTTATCCTTAAGACATAGAGATATCATTCATATACTGATTTACATGAAGACAACAATAAAAGAAATCCTCCGTATTGCAATCTGAAAATTTGAAACATCATGGTTCACACTTGTTACCTCTCTGTTCAAACTTGGCTTGGCTGACTGACATAGGAATTGTGCCCCCAGGACGCAATGGTGTCCCATCCAAAATTTGCACAGCCAAATCTACAGAGGGTTCCTACCATGCAAAATTTGCATATACTCAGAGATAAGAATCTTGTCTTTTTCACATTTCAAGTACAGTAACACAGTAAAGCAATTACCTTCAAATATGTAACTAGAGCATCTCCTTTTACTCTTCTTGTCTCTTTGCCAACATAAATCTTCACTCGGGGCTTTTTTGTTTCAGGATCCTACAAATTCATAACTTGGTTTCTTAGATGTGCAGTTCAAAATGAAAAATTGCCTAGGATTAAATATATGTTCCACACATCACGAGACTGGGAAGATAATGCATGCACACAAAGACATCCATAAAAAAATTCCCGTTTCACCTTTTGATAATGCATGAAGAACAAAATTGAAACACTAATAGAGTGAGGTCCATTAAACAGTAATGTAGCCTAGCCTAGCCTAGAAGATTAATTTTGAATCATATTGGAACATAAATGTCAACAAACAAGTGTCTTTAGGACACAATTAGACACAAAACCTCAACTATGTCCAGAATAATGCATGGGATATGGACCCTCCAAGAAGACCTGAAAATTTATATGCAACGATGCATGCACAGCATCAGCTCCTCAGTCAGCAAAACAGAGTAGTTCTGCAACGAAAACAGTATTCTCCACCCTCTTAATGTGAAAACTTTACATGTACCATATGCACAAATCTTCTTTAATTTTATCATAGCACAACAATAACAACAGCAAAGCTTTTACTTTATCATAAGATTGTAAAATAAATGGCCATATATAGTCTAGCTTTGTGGAGATGACTTCACCTTACACTTCAAAAGTCCTTTAAGAATATACTAAATGAGTTAATCTTCTGTTGAATTCTCTTCTTTATACTTTTTTCCATCTCAAGTACATGCATGTAGCACATGATTACTGAATTATTAAATTCAATCATAAAGGATGATAGCTGAATTGCTAAACATACTCTGTTACATGAACCAACAAGTTCATAAGCTTTTTTTTTAACTGCACAACATCTAATGAGTATTTGACAAGATTCTTTTCTGGTGCTATGCCTGGCCTGGGTCGCAAAAACTATCATAGGAAAAAGGCGACTTGAAACCTCAACCATGAGTGGATTAAGAAAACGTGTACAGTAAATCAACGCAAATTATACCTCCTTAATTATCCCACATTTGGAAAATACCTCTACCACCTGCAATGGTTTTATCAAATTAGCTTCTAGCTAAGATAAAACAATAACCAAGATAAGACAGCAACTGACTTACTTCTTCAGCAGTGACATCATCAGGCAACCCAGTTACATAAACGTGTGTATTGACTTTCAATTCAAACCAACTATCAGGAGCCTTATTGGCTTCCTGCAAAATATATAAAAATCAAGGAGTTAAGCACAGCCAAAAAAACACAATCCAAACTAAAAGAAAAACAACAAATACCCAAATACCCCATCATGCAAGTGGCACCTTAATTCTTATACATTTAATTTATAGTACAATCTATTTTTATGGTCCCAAAAATCACTGTTTGATAATGATGATGACGACAATCATCAGGCTACAATGGTACTGTTAGTTGTGCTTAAAACCCAACTTGCATGAACAAAGTAACTAGAAAAGAGGCAAGACTCCATCTTCAATGGTTTTGTGAAGAAGATACCTTTTTATCAGCTTGCTCATCCTTCTTGTCCGCTTGCTTGTCATGCAATTTCCTCTTTTTATTATGCTGTGATCCTACCACTT
Organism: Populus euphratica; assembly: GCF_000495115.2. Taxonomy (NCBI): domain Eukaryota; kingdom Viridiplantae; phylum Streptophyta; class Magnoliopsida; order Malpighiales; family Salicaceae; genus Populus; species Populus euphratica. The sequence goes on along the minus strand of NW_011499845.1, from coordinate 2,458,476 downwards.
CATCAGTAACATTGAATTCTTCCTTCAAAGTGGCATCAGCAGCATTTACATTTAGAAACACCTCCTCTTGTTCATGGAAAGTCATCTCTTCTACTCCAAACCGCCCACTAACACTTGAAGGATTATCCTAGAAAATCACTTGATTATGAACAAAAGGTTGTAATCATCATTTTCAATCACATCAGTAAGAAGATGATAGTTGGCCAAATAAAACAATGGTAAAAAACTGGAGAATTAAGAAGCAGCATCACCTTTTCAATGCATCAATATGAGGAAAAAAAATGGGAAATTTTGGTGTTACAGGAGAGGCAAGAAAACCACAAGAAAATATCCTCAAAATAAAGAAGCATGATAGCACTAAGCAATCCAGTAAAATAGCAATGGAAGTTTCAGAAGATATCTGACTCGAAATGATCACAGAAATGATCATTAGAGATTGCTCTTTCCAAGTCCAGGAAGCACTGATCACATGATACAAGATTAACTTTCTTATGATGCATAAATTCAGGATGGCAATGAGTGATAATTTTTGTGATGTTCATGAAAATCTATTGAAAAGATTATCCTGGCTTCATATAATGGGCCACTGAACAGTATGCTTTCTTCTTAGGAATCCTCCGTGTCCAATTGCTTGCACAACCCTAATAATCATCACTAGAACCTAAAATCTGTCTCTCTTCAGATACAGAAACCCAATGTGTCCTACAATTTCCCTGCACAGGAAATCCGATACAGTTTTAGGCCACTCATCAAGCCCAAAACCCAAGAATTCACCAATGCTGCACTTGATTAGTATCCCATATCAACAATCAGAATATAAACCATCTGAAGGAGCTTCAGATAGAGTATGAGATGACTCCCTCCATAAACATTAACAATGAGAAATCATCAACAGATAGCAAATGGCACAACCCAAAATTATCCTTCTCCGTTAACCCTCCTCAATCTTAATCAAAATTGACCATATGTACAAACATACATGTGTAGGTATATATGTTTAGATATGCATGGATATGAATTTAAAAAAAATAAAAATAACAAGGTTAAGATCTGAATGTCAAGAACATAATGCTAACGCAGAATTTCACAATAAAGTTTTGACAGTTCTTGAAAAAATATCAGAATGAAGATAAACCCTCCAAAAGCCACAAAATGACAACCAACCTGAGGAACCCAGGCTCTTAGGCTTCCATCCCACTTGTATGTAGTCCCATCATCATCTGTGAATTCATCCTCGCCATCTGGTGGTGATAGAACCCTGTCAGGATTGTCTATCCCAAGATCATCTCCAGTGTTGCCAGAAAGAGATCCATTTTTCAGCCTTTCTGCCTCAGCCTCAGCCTCTTCTACCTCCCTTTTCCATTTCTCAAACTCATCCTCATCAGTGTTAGGTGACACTGCAAACAGATCATAGCATCAGATAGCTTCCGTGAGCAAAATGAGAAAAGAAGGGGGAAGAAGATCTTCACCTAAAGTAGAGTGCTTGGCTTTCCATTCACTGCTAGAATGAGATTCATTTCTCAATCCAACAAATTCCAATTCAGCCTCTCTGGCCTCCTGCAACCTCTCGACCTCCTTATCATTGTAAGCAAGTGCTGCATGAAACATCAGGGGTTACAAGCCCTCATTCAGAAGATGGAAATGATAAATATGCTTATGAACATATATACAAGGGCATATCAAATGTGCAATGATACATAGACAGCACGGAATAGAAAAGAAAAGGAGATTCTTCACCTGCTGTGGAATAATCAGATCCCTGTTGAGATATTCCTGACGTGAACTCAGGGAATGAGGACAGTGGCTGCCATTCACTTCTTCCTTCAGACCATACCAGTGTACTTTCTACAAGATACCCATTCAGGAAGTGCTCTGTCCATGCGAAGCAAATAAGCAAAGGATATGGTTCAATAGCTCATTAGACCAATTGAACATGTTACAGATGGAACGATTGTCCTGAAACCTTGCTATTGATTACTGATGGAACTGGAATTCCAGAAAGCAGAGAAAGAAAATTCTCCAGTAAATGAAAGCTCCCACAAAAGAAACATCAACACTTAAGAAACCAAAAAACTAACAACAAAATAAAAGCAAGCACCCTTTTTTCTCTTTACAGTCCTGTTCACTCACCAAAACAATTCAAACATGCACTTTCTTTCTTTTTTTATCTTTTTTTAAAGTAAAGGCACAAGGTTTCAAGACAATCATTCCGTATTTTGAAACCTAAATAACTTAAAAACAGCATCCGATCAAGCTCACCACTTAGCTCAGAAAACGTATAAGGCCCAACCTGTTGTTGATCTTCACCTAGAATAAACCATCCAACTTCCGCAACCCTGTTGTAGCTGCCATCATGGCCGTTTCCTGCACCTGCGCGATAAAAAGAACATTGCACATAATAATAGAACCCATCATCGTCAACACTCGTCAAAACCATAAAACAATCAAAATCATAACCTACGAATAAAAAACCATTATAAATAAACACAATTGCACAAATAAAAATAAATAAAGTTGCAAAATTTTTGTTTCTGAACTATCCTAAAAAAAGAAGAAGAAAAGGGCAGCCCACGGAAAGGAACGACCAGTAGATATTTACAAGAAGTTAAAAAACCACAATAGATATTTACAAATAGTTCAAATTCGTATCATGTAATTAAAAGAAAAAAGAAAGAAAATTGTTTCTATGAATAAATATGATAACATTAAAAAACAAAATTGTAAGAGATGTTATTATATTTAAATAGCAAGTGTCCGTACAGACCAGAGTAAGGCTGCTGCTGCTGGGTTTGGTGATCCATGGAAAAATCCTTCAGGGACGACATCGTTTTCTTTTTACAGTGCGCTGCTGGTATATTGGAGAAGACGGAGAAACAACTAGATGGGACAGGGCATCAGATGGAAGGAGGTGAAAAAGAACCGATTGTTTGGATGCGACTGTTGTTCTGTCTGCCTTTAAGGATAAGGGTGGCCCTTGGATTGAAATACACCGAGATAGTGTTTGGAAATGTAACGTTGATGGTTTTAAAAAATATTTTTTTTTATTTTAAAATATATAAAAATAGTATTTTTTATTTTTAAAAAATTATTTTTAACATAAATACATAAAAAAATATTTAAAATCAGAAATTCACAAAATACGGTTTTAAAAGCACAGAGCGAAATTAATAGATTCGGGGTTAGTTATTTGTAGCCGATTTGCAGATTGCACCCGCTAGTTGTACTGTCTTACTAAAGTAGTCCTACAATTCATATTATTAATAGATTCGGGGTTAATTATTTGCAGTCTATTTGCAAACTGCACCCCGCTAGTTGTACTGTGTTACTAAAGTAGTCCTACAATTCATATTATTAATAGATTCGGGGTTAATTATTTGCAGTCTATTTGCAAACTGCACCCCGCTAGTTGTACTGTGTTACTAAAGTAGTCCTACAATTCATATTATTAATAGATTCGGGGTTAGTTATTTGTAGCCTATTTGCAAATTGCACCCCACCAGTTGTACTGTGTTATAAAGTAGTCCTACAATTCATATTATTTCGTTATTTGACAATCCATATTCCTTTAGAAAGTATTGCCGGCTGGTAGCTTTAATTTTTTTAGAAACATTACTTGCGTTTCGCTCGCTGGGAAAACAATGTTGAAATTCCTGTCTTAAGAATGGAATTTATTTATTTTAAATATAACTTGAAATTTAATTTTGTAAATTTGATATTTAATTGGATGCTAAAATTTTCTCTTGCACTCCGAGTGAGACCGTAAAAAAGATATTTACCGAGACTGTAAAATTCTGTAAGATAAACCATGCGATGATGAAATTGTAAAAAAATAAAGTTTAGCAACTGAAAAAACTACATTGTTCAAGGAATAGTGTCATCCGAAGCAGTTGTCTAACGTCATGGTATTCTACAGTAAAACAACGTACTCTTTTATTTTTATTACACGCAGATGCACACAAAAGAAGTGATTTGGCATGGCTTCTTTAATTCTAAATAATTATAAATAAATAAAATTTTGTCTTATCAAAGAATATTTTTGTTCTTTCTCCAAGAGAAACCAGAAGGAGTTTACTCTATTACGAAGGCAAAAATACATTAAGAGTATTTAAATGAGCTAATGTTCTGTTATTGTTTAAGGAGCAAAAAACATATCCCATGGTGATGGTCGGGGGATGAGTAATGTAAAACTATACCCATGATACAATGGTTTAGAGTGTGGTGGGTGCAGCGAAGGCAACCCAGGTTTTGCAGGCGAGAGGGCTAATTCGAGACAGCATGGCTACATGCAATCAACACAGGCTTTTGCACTTCGGTTAAAAAACCGACTGTTAACAAAAAAAAAGGGGTTATGGGCTGCTATCATCGATTTTGAACTTGCATGGGATCTTGGAATACAACATGTTATTATCGTATTTGACTGTATCCTGGTAGTGATTCTTCTCATGAAACAAGCTGAGAAAATACAGTAAATATATTTTGATTGTTAAAGTGTGTATACTTTTGACTCGAGATGGGGAGGTCAAGGTTCAGTACATACTCGGAAAGGCCAACTCTGCAAGACTGGTTAGCAAACTGCTGTTCATCTCGAAACCCTCTTAAAGAAGAATGGATTGTCAATAATCATTATGTGGGTTTATATGCTATTTTGTATTATGATCTAATCATGTTTGTTTTACCTTCTTTAATTAATTTACTTTTTTAGTATTTATGCCCGATTCACACTAAAAAAAAGATGTATTTTTAAAATACATTCAAACATGGTTTGAAGCTCAAGAATAAATAACAAACTCTTGAATTAAAAATGACTGTAATTAATTTATACATATAAGTTTGTCTATATATATTTAAACCCACATGATGATCCCCGTATTAAAAAATGCATCTCTTTCCACGCATATATTTCAAATACTGGATTTTTTTCTTTGGAAATAATGAATTTTCAAATCTTAATGTTGTTACCCATTTGGAGGAGGGTCTGTACATGTAGTTGTGTGCAAAATGTTTTCTTTTCAACACTTATTATTAAATTAAAATTAAAAAGAAAAAGAAACTAAAATACTCATTAGAGATTATTTTAATCCTAAACTTATTGTAAGTAAGTATTTAATGTTGTAACATTTTACTTGAAAATAGATTAAAAATTATTTTCATTATCAACATATCAAAAATACAATAAAAAATAATATCACTAAAAAAACAAAAAAACTATAAATATAATAAACTCCATCACTAGATAAGATGCTTATTAGTGCCATTAGATTAATGGATCCCGATATATAAACCCACAATCTAATTATTGCAAGTTTTGGCATATCATCACTAATCAAATTAACTATTAATAATATTGCAACCAAAAAAAGAAGAAAAATTAACAATATTTAATTGATTGTCTGATCTAAGAAAATCAAATTCATCGCGCGTGAAAAAACAGAGTTCATTGCAAGGTTTATAACTCATGCTTCTTCATGCCATGAAAGCGTTTCTCTTCTAAATCAGATTTCCCTTTTCCTTAATATTTTTACTTATTAAAACAAATGTTTTGTACTCTAAAAATAAAATAAAATAATGACTGGCATCAACTTGAAACAAAAACAACTTAGAATTCATGATTTCAACCCGATAAACCAGGTCCATCAAGTTAATTTTGATTTGTAAATTTTTTTAAAAGGCCATGTAGAATATCATGGATAAAGAAAGTGTTTGGAAATGTAATATAAATTATATTTTTAAAAATTTTTATTTTAAAATGAAAATTTTTTAATGTTTTTAAAATGGTAATTTGTTGATGTTAAAAATTATTTTTTAAAAAATAAAAAATATATATTTTAATATAATTCTAAATAAGAACAGCTGCTGAAAGCAAAACAATCCACTACTAGGTGGGGTCCTTTGGTTCCCTTGTAACGGTCACATTTCCAAATATGACCGTTACACACATAAACCCCCCCTATATATCAATCATACCCAAACAAATCTTCATTATCTCCCACTCTTTTCTCTCTCAGATCAATAGATCTCTCAGAATTTCTTGCAAAAAACCACCTGAAAATAATCAAACATCAAAAGGGGATCGCCAATTCCGATAACAGAATCATCAAATGGGTGCCAGCATCACACTTGGCAGCGCCAATTCTTCAGTGTCTCAATCCCATTACCATACTCACAAGGTTTTCTTGTTCTGCAACTACATTCTACTGGGTGCAGCCTCCAGTTGCATCTTCTTAACCCTTTCGCTTCGCTTAGTCCCTTCAGTGTGTGGCTTCTTTCTCATTCTCCTTCATGTCTTAACCATTGCTGGGGCAGTTTCAGGCTGTGCTGCAGCCTCATCAGGGACTAATAAGTGGTACGCTACACATATGGTGGCCACAGTGTTGACAGCCATATTTCAAGGGTCAGTGTCGGTTTTGATTTTTACCAGAACTGGGGGTTTCCTAGGGAACCTGAAGTCATATGTGAGGGAAGAAGATGGTGAGGTGATATTGAAGCTTGCTGGTGGGTTGTGTGTGGTGATCTTTTGCCTGGAGTGGGTTGTGCTTACTCTTGCATTTTTCTTGAAGTATTATGCTTACGTGGAAGGTGATGCTAATGATGGTGACAATATTGCTATGAGGAGGAGTGCTAAGGTGCAGCAAGACGAGGACCTGAAGGATTGGCCATGGCCTTTCCAAGTATAATCAATCTGGGTTTGCTGGATTGTTTTCTTGGTCATGTTTATGTCCTTGTGGTGCTTCTGCCACATTTCTTTATTTGAATTCAATTATAAGTATCAACTTTTTTGATATAGTGTGATTGGTTTTTGCATGGAATCATGAATTGATATATAAAATGGATTGTGCTTAAATTTATTTATTTTTTACCAATGGTAGAGGAAATGATTTACTAATAAAAAATCATCTGCTTTCATCCAATTTCCCAGTCTCCGGGAGTTCTCTTTCTTTCAAGTTTTGTTGTTATTTTTAAGAGATTATCTCTCATTTTCTAAATTCTCATATTCGGATCATTCAAGGAGTTGGCCATCTTGAAGAGCAATAGTGAAAAAACAAAAAGCTTACTCGATCCAGATCCATCTTTATCAGGTCTCCTCCTGCTAATAATAACACACCATCAAGGAACTTGAAAAACTCATGTAAGCTCGTGCACTCAAGAAGAATTCTACGGATTAAAAAACCAAGCGGTTCACCTCATACACAAAAGATTTAAAACTAAAGATCTGTCAATAGTTTCTCGAGCTTACACTCGATATTCCAGGTTGAAAATGGCAAAAAAAAAAAAAAAACATAGGAAGTTGTGATCCAATGCAACCAGTGCAAGAAAACATGTATCTACACCGCACAGCAATACCAGCTTATCTCCTCATACAGAGGAGATAAGCTGTGATCCATCTTTATCAGGTCTCCATCGAAACAGGTCTTGCTTGTCTTAATCAATGAGATGACAGGGTGGTAGCAGAGACTAGTTCTGTGATGAACTCAGAGCTTCAATTCTCTACCAAAAACCCAGCTGAATGGTGCAGTGGATGATGCATCCTTGACCCTACCCTGAGCTCGCTCCTCCAGCCTTCTAATCCTTGGAGGCAATCCACATACAAAATCCTGTGCTCTACGTCCCTCACCAGAAAGACCTGTCAACTTCTCTACTTTCCATCGTCCTACAAGAAATTCCAGAATATCGGCATAATCCTTGGCAGTGTAGACCCCAATCCGCTGGGCAACAGCCGAGTAGTTTTCAAAAAGGTTATCATCCTGACCATCAAACATCAAGTGAGCCGGCATTGAGATTTTTTTCCTCATCATGTCAGCTAATGCCAAGATGGTGGCATCTGGATCAATCTCAAAGAGCTTCTCCACAATCTTGGTGTAGGCAGTTTCATGGCGTTTCTCATCTGCAGCAATGATGCCACATATCTGCGCCAGTTTCATATCCCCATGCTCCTTAGCTAGTCTAGCCGTGTTCCCATGTGAGATGAATGTAGCACGCTCTTGAAATGAAGTGTATATGAAACCAAGGTAGGGGTTATTTTCTGTTTTAGGATCCTGCAAAGCACAAATATCCATTCTCTTAATAAAAAATAGGCGTTGGTAGACAAAATAACATAGTTAAGAAGGTCACCAATAACGCAACATAATAGCGATGCAGACAATCATATCCTTCAAGAAATTTATTGACAAAAGCTGGTGAAGCCTAGCAAGAGATTTAACCAATCTAATTACTGTCATTCCACAAAAAGTACCTAATTGCGCATATGGCTAACTATCCTAGCTGAGACATGCAAGCAAACAAGAGTTTTTATCATCCAACTGTTGCAAGATCTAACCTAAATGCCATTTAATTTGATATCCATATCAGCTAAAACAATAAATCCAAAGATGTTGAGTAATCCAGGCATCCACACCCCTACAAACAGTAACCAAACTCAATTTACAGAGTCTGGACAGCCAAACAAATTCTTGATATCATCAAGATTACAGTGGTGCATGGATTGTTTCCAGTGACAGGGCAAGTATGGAAAACTACAATACGGTCCAGTTGCAATATAAAAATTCTTGGTTATTTAAGAGAGAAACTTGAAAGAAAATGAAACAAAAACTATTAAGATTTTATGATCCCCTCCCCATCCTCCTTTCAAAAGGAAAGGATGCAGGGGGGAATTTGGGTTCACAAGGTAAGTGAATTTGTCAAAATAAAATCTACATGGTGATTTATTATAGAAATTCAGATTCTAGTAGAAATTTGAGGTAGTCCACTCTCTCTCTGGTGCTGGTGTGGCCGTGGGGGGGATGGGGGGCTGTGCAAACTGTATCAGAATTCACAGTGCCAGATAAACAAGGAAGAAATCTCACCATTCCTGACCCGATAAGATACTGAATTGTTTTCTCAATATGCTTCATGTCTACTCTTCCAGAGAGGTAAAGATACTTGTTGAGAAGGTCACCATGTCTATTTTCTTCAGCTGTCCATGCCCTTGTCCAAATTGCCCAAGGAGTAAGGCTTGCACCAGTCTCGTCCCTAATACCACCATCAAGGGTGTTAATCATTGTCTGGTAAGTTGGAAGGGCTTCTTCAGTAATCATATCTCCAACCAGCACGACAAAATAGTCATCATGAAGTTCCCTTGCTCTTTCCC